>NC_067247.2:373739028-374042058 GCF_019359855.2 Lolium perenne | reverse complement strand
ACAGCCACCATGCAGAGGTCCTAGCCATTCCTACGAGCGTAGCTGAGAAGGTGGCCAACTTAGCCAGTGGCTAACTTAGCCAAGCCGATGGTAGATACACCGGAGCCGATCACCTTTTCTTCCCTTGAAATCCGTGTCTTGAACACGCAGCTGGTAGATCTTGTGTAATTTGTACTAGAGTCGATGGCTGTGCATCGGCTTTGTTTCTCTAAAGTCGATGTCCGTGCATCGGCTGTATACCATGAGAATTTTTTTTACTGGCCGATTTTTCTATCGGCCCCCCAATATTTTACTGCACATGTATCGCACATGTTCATCTGATTAGGTGCCCCCCGAGCCGAATCTGCCAGGTAACTGCGGATATCGGCTCTGTAGTTAGCCAAGGCACTGTATTTGAACGTCGGCTCCGTTAGGACCAATGTTGACTTTTTCCAGCTCATCAGCCGACGTAAAACCGCTGCCCATTAGATCGACGTTGAACACAGGCAGAACGTATGGTGAGGATAATTTTGGCTGATTGCTGGAATCGGCCTCCATGTCGATTGAATCGCTCAATGAAGGTTTTGCAATGTTCCTCCATAGATCTTTGGGGCCGATCCCAAGGATCGGCCTCGCCACGTTTGTCCATAGGTTTGTTCTTGCTATACGGTCAGGCCGGTGGATAAGACCAGCCTAACCCCGTCCTTCGTCACGTCGATGCGCTCGCAGTCGTCCAAATTGATGCCTGAGAGTGGCTCTTGGCCTGTTGTCTCCCAAACGTTCATGCCAGCCGTTGAAATCTCGGCTGAGTCATCTGCATGGACGACCTCTACTTCATCTCCATCCCACTGTATTAAGCATTGGTGCATCGTGGATGGAATGCAACAGTTGGCATGGATCCAATCTCTTCCTAGCAGGACAGCATAGGTGCTCTTGCTATCGACAATAAAGAACGTCGTAGGGATGGTTTTCCTTCCTACGGTCAGATCCACGTTCAGAACACCTTGTGCGTCAGACGCTTGGCCGTTGAAATCGCTCAATGTTACGTTGGTCTTGATCAGATCCGAGCTAGAGCGTCCCAACCGATGTAGCATGGAGTATGGCATAATGTTGACTGCCGCTCCGGTGTCCACCAGCATCTTGTTGACAGGCTGCCCATTGATATAACCTCGCAAGTACAGGGCCTTCAGATGTCTGTAGCTTCTTTCTCGTGGCTTCTCAAAGATAACTGGCCGTGGGCCGCAGTCAAGTTGTGCCACAGGTGCTTCGTCTAATCCTGGAGCACTAAACTCCGTCGGAAGGATGAACACCATGTTTGTGCCAGCCGATGTTTCATCATCGGCTTTCTTTTGTCCGAGGCGCCATTCTTTCCTTTGTGGCCGACCTTCTTCGTCCAGGGTTCGCTGAATTTTAGCGGCCAGATCAGGCCGCGCCTTCCTCAACGTGTGCAGGTATAACCTTTCGGCTTCCTCCAAACCACGTAGTCGCTGAACCCTACGCTTTTGGGAATGGCTGAGTCCATTAGGGCACCACCTTGGCCGGTGGTACTTATCTTCTTCTCCATCATCGTCTTCCAATCCCTCGAGATCTTCCACCCGAGAGGACTCAGCGTGCTTGTTCCGAGGCGGGAGAGGCCCTAGACGTCTGAACACGGACACGTTAGCTGCATCCTTCTTCTTCTGTCTACATTCTGGGCAGTTGCCGATTGTAGGCAATCGGCTCATTCCTGAATCCCAGCAATGTCTGAAGAAGGGACAGTCCCAGTGCCTATCCTCGTCGTCTTGCCCTCTTGACTTTTCCTTGGCGTGGCGCTCATACCTCTCCTCGTCGCGATCATGCCGATGATGTCTCCTGGCGTCCCTAGCCAGACGATCTCTTTCATCATCGTCGTTGGGCCGTCGGCGTTGGTCATATTGACTCACATACTTGTTGAGGAGGTGATCAGAGAGAGGTCGCTGATATCTCACATTCCTCACTTCTCCCTCTGTGATGTAGCGCTTGCCATCGTGACGGAGCCGATCGCGTGGAACGGCTTCCTCTGTGTCCTTGCTATGAGAGCAGCTGCCCTCGTCTCCGTCCTTACCAGAGTGGTGTCCAGGTCCTACCATGTTGATGTTGAACGAGAATCCTGGCTGGCACCCTCCAGGGTAAGTACACTCCACCATGTTAACGGCGGGGAAGGGGTGTGTGTCGACTTTCATGGCGTACTGGCTGAAAATTAGACGCCCTTGTTCTATCGCCATTTGGACCTGCTGCCGCCACACCCTGCAGTCGTTGGTGGCATGGGTGAACGTGTTATGCCACTTGCAGTATGGCTTTCCGTTCAGCTCCTGCGCCGTGGGGATCTTGTGGCCTTCGGGTACCTTTAGCTGCTTCTCCTTAAGTAAGAGGTCGAAAATCTGCTCAGCTTTGGTAACGTCGAAGTCAAACCCTCTGGGAGGACCTTGTGGCTTAACCCACTTGCAGGACACGGGGCTTTTCCCCCGAGTCCATTCAGCCACTGCTACCTCTTGATCTCCCGCAGAGCCTCCGTCTTCATCTGCCTCAACCAGGACCACCGCACGCTTGAATTTATCCTGGTATACATCTGGGTGACGCTGTTCATATACTGTCAGCTTCTGCACCATGTGCGCCAGTGACGGGTAGTCTGCTTGGGAGGCCACGTCCTTGATCGGTGATGCGAGACCCACCACCGCCAACTCAACTGCTTCTTTTTAAGTCACACGAGCCGAATAGCATCGGTTCCTAACGGTCCTGAAGCGCTGGACGTATTCTGACACTGTTTGTCCGCGCTTCTGTCGTACTTGTGCTAAATCGGCAATGCCAGCCTCGGAAGCCTCTGAGTGATACTGCATGTGGAACTGCTCTTCCAACTGCTTCCAAGTCCGGATTGAGTCTGGTGGCAGCGATGTGTACCACCCGAAAGCCGATCCTGTGAGGGACTGTGCGAAGAACCTCACACGCAGCTCATCTGATGCTGAGATCGTGCCCAGCTGTGCCAAATATCGGCTCACATGCTCGATGGAGCTGGAACCATCTGATCCATTAAACTTGGAGAAATCAGGGAGCCAATATTTGGGTGGTAGCGGGATCAACTCGTACTCGTTGGGGTACGGCTTGGAATAGCCGATTGTCCTCCTTTTCGGTACCATGCCGAACTGGTCTCTCAGGATTGTACTGATCTGATCCGCGGTGCTGGCTGCAGGAGTCGAACTCTGAAGATTCGCCGGAGTGGCATACTTAGCCAGCTATGCTTGCTTTTCCAGCTCTGAGCCAACTGCAGGAGCTGAGCTCTGGAGGTTTGTCGGAGTGGCATACTTAGCTAGCCACGTCTGCTTCTCAAGATCTGTTCCCGAAGTTCCTCCTGCTGTTCCTAAGTCCTCTTGTTGCAGTCTGGTTTGTGAGTGCCCGATTCTGCAGTCAGCACGTATGTGCACGTGTATCCGTGAGGGATCTCCTTAGGCGCCTCATGCAAGAACTGGTAGTCACTAGGGTCACCACCGATCTTGTAGACGACGTATGCCGGTGAATTCGGCACTTCTGGTGCTGCCAACGCGAATGGCAGCGGTGGACGGGACTGGAGTGGCATCTCTCCTTGGTAAGTCCCTAGAGCTGGTCCTGACGGAGAGTACTGATGCCTCATGATTTCCTGGATCACCCGAAGAGCGACACGCTCCAAAGTGTTCACCAGGCTCTCAGAATGGCGGTGTTGCGAATGAGCTACCATGAAGTTAATCTCCTGACGCAGAGACCTGGTGCGTTCTTCTGACGGGGCGGACAGGTCCACTCCATCGAGCGCGCCTTCAGGTGAGAACCCTTACCACCTGATGCCATGTGAGCGGGTTCTGTGAAAAGAGCCGATGAGGTCGGCTTCGAGGATTGCTTTGACCTCGTCATACTTCTTCTTGAGCTCCTCGGTCAGATCCTCGTACGTGACTGGAGTGCCTTCCGCCATCTCAGATGTAGATGGCGATGCGGTTGATGTCGAAGATTGTCCCACCGGGCGTGCCAGAATGTGTTGCGGTCAGAAACCCACCGGCGAGCAGCGACGGGCAACACAGTAGAGCCGGGAGGCTCCCAGGACTGCGGCTGGCCCTGGTCCCTCCGAGCGACGGCCCGCAAAGACTCGGCACGCACGTCCGATGCTGGTGCAAGGGCGTGCCACCTGACCTATACCTGGTCAGGAAGGTGATGGATGTGCCTCGCTTAGTTTCCTGCATGGCATACACGTAAACATTAAATACGAGCCTCGATCGGCTCTCAGGTTGTCCTGTGAATCGGCTCAAAGAGCCGATCCACCCATGATCCGTACGAGGTGTACGAATATATGGTGGTCCTGCTTGATCAACATACAGCTAAAACGACCTACTACGATTTAGGGTTTTCACCACATAACCGGAACATCCTACTCATGATTGAGCCTGGCGGCCACGCACGGTGATCGTAAACCGACCCTAGACAAGGCCTAAAAACCAACACGAAGTTGATCCCCGGAACATCCTGTCTAGGGCTAGCAAACTACACCCTACGCGCCACTGGATCCTTCAACCCGTTTGTAAGGCCTAACTATGCGGATATTAAACTAATCCTTGAAGAACAAGGAGCAATCATAACGGATCGGATCTACTAAATAATGATCAAGCGGGGTGCCGCCCTTACATCTAAGATAGGTGTAAGGGCGGCTAGACGTCTAAGGGTTGCACGACGACAGCATATGATACGATGAACAATGCTAACCCTAACACATCTAAGATAACTACGTTGCTCGCCATCAAAAAGGCTTCAGTACGAGCAACGCATGAACAACAAATAAACATGTACTGCCTAGATCGCAAGATGCGATCTAGGCAGCATGATGCTTACCCGGAAGAAACCCTCGAGACAAGGGAGTTGGCGATGCGCCTAGATTGGTTTGTGGTGAACGTGATTGTTGTTTATTTCATAAACCCTAGATACATATTTATAGTCCGTAGACTTTCTAACGTGGGAATAATCCCAACCGGGCACGAGCCAAACTCTATCTAACCGACACGTATCCTACTATATTACAGATACACGGGCAAACTAGCCCAAACTTTGCATATAAGGCCGATTCATGTATTTCTTCCATGTATATCCTTCAAGCCCATCTCCAATTGTGGCCCACCTCTGATCCGGTCAAATTCTGGTGATAACACTCCTTGGCATTTACCCCCACTGGGGCTTGTGGAGGAAGATTTTCTACGTCAAACGCCACAATAGTAATGACGGTCCTCCTGTCGTTGGTGGCGTCGGCTTCGTCGTCAGGAAGGAAGTCAATTACTTAGATTACCCAATGAAAGAGTCAGTTCAAGGCTAGCCACAGAAGTGGTTTTATCTCCAAGACATCCCGGCACCAGGACGGCGCTCCAATATGCCTCCATTCGAAGATGTCCTTTCTGCAGTGCCGAAGAAATCCTGGCGAAATACTTTAACTGCCAAAGAAAGTGCCGTAGCTGATCAACTGTATGAAAAGGTCCTGGACCTGAAGAATGCATAAAGTCTGACGATATGCGGCACTGAGGTGGTTTCAGTTTTTCTAAGGCGTCGGGTGCAACCGCTGATGTCTTGGCCTCATCAGTTATGGATGTACACTGGCGCGACGGATAAATCAAGGATCAGTTCAGCTGATGTATCCGAAGGGGATCTTCGATATGAGGTGCGGCATCTGACTCGTCTCAGCCAGAAGGACAACATCGTTATGACTTCGGCTCGCCCTCCTCTCGATCTTAAGCATCTTCATGTCGAGGTAACTTTACTCGCATTTGCATCGGATGCTGCTTTTATTTTCGAATCTAAACCTATAACTTTTTCTGTCAACAAGCTTCCACCGTTGTTCAATGCTATCCTCCTACTCCCGCGAGTGGGGTAGCTCCAGAAGACGACGATGCTTCGGAAGAGACTGAAGATGATCAGCACATTTTCAAGGATAGCGACGTCTAAGATGACGAAGCCCCCGAGGATGATGCCTTCACTAAGTCTATGCGACGCAGGAAGATCAATGAAGACATGATGGCGACAGCAGAATCGAGTCCTAGCGGACAAGATGATGATGCTGACGCAACTGCTTCCCCTGCCCCTACTCGAAAAATGTCGGCTCCTCAAGTCGCAAAGTGATCAACAAATCTCTTTTCCGAAGAGGATGACTTGGAGTTAAGTTTGTAAGTTTTTTCTCCTCTCTTCGCACCCAAATTCCTTCAATTTGCCTGAAATTTGTATCTACTCTTGTCCAGCTCCGATGATGATGATGAAGTCCCTCTCTCGAAGAGGGCTAAAATACTGTCTGAAAAGACTGAGTCAGCAAAGGAATCAAATCCTTCGACTGCTGAGCCTACTCTACCGCCAAGAACAAGTGTGGCCAAGGTTCCTCTGTCAATGGTTAATCCTTCTGCAAGCGCCTCCGTCCCTCCAGTTTCTTGTGATCATGTAAGTATAATATCCGGTGCATTACTCATTTAGCCCCCGAGCCGATATTTGACTTTTTCAAATATTCATCTGCTAAGTTGTGTGACATATTCTCTTTAATTCTCTTGTTGTAGCCAATTTTTGCCACAGATGACGATGTGACAGATTTTGCTGATCAGTTTACTCGCCTAGAATCGGAAAACGTCCAACTTCGCAAAGCCATGAAGACTTCAGCTGATCAAGTGCTAGAAGCCAACAGGCTTACAACCGAAGCTTGGAATGAAAACATAATCCTGAAGGATGAGCTGAAGAGGTTGAAGAAGAAGATGAAGGATGAGCAGGAGGCTAGGCACGCAGCTTTCATTGTAGCCAATGAAAAGGAAGGCGCTCTTCGAGATTCTATCACGGGTTTGCTAAGTAAGTTTTTCCTCCATACTTGCATGGCACTTTTCCAATAGCATCTTTTTGATTACTTATCCATAATTTTCCTAGGTACTACCGATATGCCTGTCGATCGTACGAATAAGCTTTGAGTAGATTCAATGTCGGATGCTCTCTCATTTGCTACTGAATCAACCAACCAAGTCCAAGATCTTTTGAAGAAGACCAAGGGGGCTTTTGTCGAAACTATTTTCGATGATGTTCCCGAAGTTGGATTAAAACAAGATCCTTGGGGAAATGGCAGATACCTTCTTCATCGACTCTTCAGAAGCCATAGAGGTATTGAAGCGACGCTCTCGTCTTTATGGAGCGGTTCTTATTTTCCAGCTTTTGATGGGGCATGAACTTGGTAATGACCTGGAGAAGCTATCCAAGGCGCTGCCGGTCGATGCCAATAACAGTCTAGTCAAACTCGAACCTTTCAAGCAATCTTCAGTGCGGTGTGCCAATCGACTCCTCAAAATGGTTGACGAGGACAAAAACAAGACTGCATCTGAAGTTGCTCCTGGTTCATCATCAGCGCAAGATTGAATTAAGCCTGGCTTTCTTGTTTTTAATTGTAACTCAGACTCATTTTAGTCTTATCCTGTTCTAAACTAAGTTGGCTCTGTTGCCAGTATTAACAATCTTTTGAATGTAATATATCCTCCCGATGGGAGTTTTCCACCTTTTGTCGATGTCTTTCTGAATTAAAGATTTTGCTGCAGATTCTTTCGACTTCCTCTTGTGTCGAAACTTCTTTGAATCCTTCGGCTGTTGATGAATCAGAGCTTGTACATCGCTTGCGAGATCAAATTTATCGATTGAACAAAGATATATCCGGTCTTCATACTATGGCTGCTTTGGTGAAAAAAAAGCGAAATTGCTACTACAGTTAAACAGCATGCCTTGGATTGTCTTCATGTTGCGACAGAGAGTTTGAGATGTAAGCAATCGCCCTCTTTTTCCTTGTTTTCAGCTGACACATTTGTTGAATAACCTTTGACTAACTTAATTCTTCATCTTCAAAAGTCGTTGATTTTGATGAATCAGAGGAGAATAAGCGGATCCATGAAAAGATTGCAGTGATGACTGATATTACTCACCCAAAATGTGAACTGTGGTCCAATCATTCAAAGGCTGCAGTTGTAGCTAAGTTCGAGTATCGGGTCGAGAAAGTTCACTATTATTTTGACAAGTATCATGCTCTGCTCTCCATGGTATGGCAGACTATGTTTCCACTAGATCAAGGACCCGAAACTTTATCTGCTTTATTCAATCGATTCAAGACTCCGGCCAGAATTCGATCTATGGTGCGCAAAGAACTTCTTGCTGGAGCCGAACTTGCACTTGCTTCGGTCTTAGCGTGCCACCAAACCATAGATTTGGAAGCCATAGCAAATGCTAATGTAAGATTAGATGAATATTATCCCATAGCCAGGCATCCTGCGTACATTATTATTTCTCAGATGGAAGCAGGAACCGAAAGACACTTGAAGGCTCGAGAAGATCAAGAAGTCTTGCCATGATACACAATAAGTTTGGTAAAGATTTTTCTTTTTGATGATGACCTTGCGTTGCAAGAAGTAATACCGTATATATTTGATTTTCATCATTTATGAATTGTTCGAACTTATGAGTTCAATTGAAATGTTTTGTCGAAGGCAACTGAGTGATCAAGTCAGTTTGCTCACTCGATGACTCTTTTGGAATTGCAATTTTTGCATAGTCGTTTTGTAAGTTATGTAAGAGTGACACCCTTCGAGTAAACGAGGGATTTAGGCGCTTTGTTTGTTTGGCTTCGTAACACGGTGCACCGGTATGAGCCTTTTTGTAAGTAGTATTACTTCCATCAACTGCAGCACTTGTGAATTTATTTGAGGCTTGGATGGGTTTTAATATATCGATAACCATAGCTCCCGGTGGGAATATTAATTAATTATCGATATTATAATAATTCCTTCAGCCCCCGAGTATTGTCAGGTAAGCTTTGTGACGCGTAATTTAGGTGAAGCTCCCGATGGGAGTAGTAGTCAATAAGAGGGTCCCAAACATTTGTTCGAGTGAAGAAATAATAATGTAAGTTGAACCAGAAATTTTATTCATAATTTGTAACAGGCTAAGAAGCCTTTATGCAGCGGAGAAGAAAGGTCGAATTCTATGCATAAAATCGTCGCAAGTGTGCAACATTCCATGGATTCCCAACATCTTTACCCGAAGCAGGATTCTTGAGGTGATATGCTCCTCCTGGTATTACTTCAGTGACGATGAACGGTCCTTCCCATGGAGATTTGAGTTTCAAAGTTCTTTCTTGTTTCAGTCGCAATACTAGATCGCCGATGCTGAAGCTTCGATTACGAACTCTTCGACTGTGGTAATTCTGTATCGCCTGCTGATATACTGGCGTTCTGGCTAAGGCGATGTCTCGAGCTTCATCAAGAAGATCCACAACATCTTGTAGTGCATGGATAGAGTTTGTCTCTATAAATGCAGCCACCCGAGGAGCTTCAAAACGAACATCGGCTGGCAAAACTGCTTCGGCTCCATAAACAAGGAAAAACAGAGTATATTGCGTTGACCTATTTGGTGTAGTCCACAAGCTCCAAAGTACGGATGTCAATTCCTCGACCCAAGCTCCGGCTGCACCTGTGAGGCGCTTTTTAATGCCATCGCATATTAAACCATTGATCCTTTCCACTTTCCCATTGGTTTGAGGATGTGCAACCGAAGCGAATTTGAGTTTGATACCACTGTCATCACAAAATTGATGGAATTCCTTGGAATCAAAATTAGTTCCATTGTCTATAATGATGCTATGAGGCATACCGAAACGACAAGTTATTCCTTTGAAGAATTTGACAACAGTTTTGGCTATTTGGTTTGTGACTGGCACGACTTCGATCCATTTGATGAATTTGTCGACTACTACCAATAGATGTGTATTCCACCAGGTGATGATCTCGGCAGTGGACCAACTTGATCGAGTCTCCATTGTGCAAATGGTCATGCCAAAGGTATCGTCATTAGATCCGTCGCATGTGCATGTGGCTTTGGTGCGAAACGTTGACAAGGGTCGCACTTCCGAACCAGGTCTCTTGCACCGGCTGCTGCTATTGACCAATAGAAACCAGCTCTAAAAGCTTTGGCTACAATGGCCCTACTACTTGCATGATGACCACAAGTTTCTTCGTGTATTTCTTGCAGCAGAGCTTTTCCATCCTCAATGGCAATACACCGTTGAAAGATGCCAGAAATGCTTCTGTTGTAAAGTTCGCCGTCTACTATGGCAAAGCCTTAGATCGATGCACGATGCGTTTGGCTTCCGTCGGATCACCTGGTAATCGTTGTTCCATCAAATATGCTAAAAAAGGCTCAGTCCATAAAGGCTCGAGGAGAAGGACTTGCCCTTTAGATTTCTGCATGGGATCCTCGACAGCTTCCAGGAGCACAGCCCCCGAGTCAGTAGTCGATACTTCTGGGGGTGTCGAAGTTTTTTCTTTAATGGATCTCTGAGCAATTACTTCATAGAAGACTCCATCTGGAATAGAGGAGCACGTGGATCCTATGTTGGCCAAGGCGTCTGCCTCCTCGTTGCTGGCTCTGCCGATGTGTTTGAGCTCGCATCATTCAAATTTGGCTTCCACTGATTGATATAACTGGCGATAAGAAATCATGTTGTCGCTGACGGCGTCGCATAAATTCATCGGCTGCTGTACCACAAGATTTGAATCTCCATAGATGTCCAAACGAGTTGCTCGACATGCTTTAGCCATACGCATCCCGTGTAATATTGCTTCATACTCTGCTTCATTATTTGTTGGTAGTGGAAAGTTCATCCTTAAGATATATCTCATTTTGTCTCCTTGTGGCGAGATTAACACTACTCTGGCTCCTGCACATGTACTCCGCTTCGATCCATAAAAATACATCGTCCAAGATCCGGACATGTCGGGTGCTGTCGAAATTTGCGACTGAATCCAATCAACCAAAAAGTCGGGGAGGACCTGAGATTTGATTGTTGTCCGCTTAACATAAGAAATATCATGTGGTGCTAACTCAATAGCCCATTGAGATACTCTGCCTCTAGCCTCTGGGTTGGTGAGTATGTTCTTCAATGGTGCCTCGGTTACCACGACGATCGGATACTCTGCGAAGTAATGTTGTAGCTTGCACGCTATCCTCCATACAGCATATGCCAACTTCTGGTGATGAGGATATTGCTGCTTTGCTGGCGTAAGCACCTCGCTAAGGTAGTAAATAGGACGTTGTACACCATGGACTTTCCCTGCCTCTGCTCGTTCGACAACAAGTACCATGCTAAAAACTTGCACCATCGCAGCTATGTAAAGTAGCATTGGTTCCTTTTCCTACGGAGTCGCGAGGACTGGGGAGGTTGAACGGACCTTTTTCAGGTTGTCAAAAGATTCATGTGCCTCAGCTGTCCACTCGAACTTCTCAGATTTCTTCATTAACTGATAAAAGGGCAAGGCCTTTTCTCCCAATTTTGCGATAAATCTGCTAAGCGCTGCCAATTGCTGCACCTGCTGCAGACTCTTTGGTGGTTCCATATCGAGAATAGCTTTAATCTTTAAAGGGTTGGCTTCTATTCCTCTGGCTGAAATAAAGTACCCGAGTACTTGGCCTCCTGGTACCCCAAAGAAGCATTTCTTCGGATTCAGCTTGATTTTGTATCTGTCGAGGTTATCAAAAGTTTCTCTCAGATCACCAATGAGGGTGGCTGCGTTTCTGGTTTTGACGACGATGTCGTCGATGTAGACTTCAATATTTCGACCAATTTGCTCCCCAAGGCAAGCTTGCATGCACCGCTGGTAAGTTGCACTCGCGTTTTTTAGTCCAAAAGTCATGACATTGTAACAGTAAACGCCATGCGGAGTTATGAACGCAGTTAACTCTTGGTCTTTTTTCTTGAGCTTGAACTGATTATACCCTAAGTAAGGATCGAGGAAGGAGAGATGATCGCAACCTGCTGTGGAGTCGACTATTTGATCGATGCGAGGCAGCGGAAAATGATCTTTTGGGCAATGCTTATTGAGGCTTGTGTAATCGATACACATACGAAGAGCTACCGTATCTTTCTTTCGCACCATGACTGGGTTAGCTACCCATTCAGCTTCTTTGAGCTACCGAATAAAACCAGCCTTGCGGAGTCGATTGACTTCTTCGCCAATAGCTTTTCTTTTTGGTTCTGAGAAACGATGTAACGTCTGCTATACGGGTTTAGCTTTAGGGTCAACATTGAGGGCGTGCTCAGCGAGTTCCCTGGGAATACCTGGCATGTCGGATGGTTCCCATGCAAATATTTCCCAGCGCTCACGGAGGAACTCAATGAGCGCGCCTTCCTATGTGGCAGTAAGATCTGCCGATGTATTGATCATTTTCTTCGGGTAAGAAGGATGCACTTGTTGTTTCTTGGATTCCTTTGCAACGTCAAATTCATCGGATTTTATGTTCCAATTATGGTAAGAGGCTGTGTGTGATCTGTAACAACGTCGAGTGCATCGAGTTCTTCCTTGACTCCAAACTTTGAAGCAATCTTCTGAAAATCCCTATCACAGTTATCAGAACGAGAAAAACTTCCGTGAACCATTATTGTTGTCCCGTTATTGCCTGGCATCTTCAGCTTCAAGTATGCATAGTGAGGTACCGCCATGAATTTGGCAAATGTTGGCCTGCCGAGGATGGCATGGTAGTGCGACTCCCAATCGACTACCTCGAATTCGAGTTTCTGTTGACTGCCAAAACCAACCGGCGGGCAGCGACGGTCAACACAGGTAGAGCCGGGAAGAGCCTAGAGCTGCGGCTGGCTGAGACCCCTCCGAGCAACGGCCCGCAATGCTCTTCTGGTCACACGTCCGATGCGAAGTGCAAGGGCGTGCCACCTGACCTATACCTGGTCAGGAAGGTGATGGAGATGCCTCGCTTAGTTTCCTGCATGGCATACACGTAAACATTAAATACGAGCCTCGATCGGCTCTCAGGTTATCTTGTGAATCGGCTCAAAGAGCCGATCCACCCATGATTCGTACGGGGTGCACGAATATATGGTGGTCCTGCTTGATCAAGATAAAGCTAATGAGATCTACGACGATTTAGGGTTTTCACCGCATAATCGGATCATCCTACTCCAGGTTGGGCCTCGCGGCCACGCACGGTGATCATAAGCCGATCCTAAACAAGGCCTAAAAACCAACATGAAGTTGATCCTCGGAACATCCTGTTTAGGACTTGCGAACGCCACCCTACGTGCCGCTGGATCCTCCCCCCCTTTGTAAGGCCTAACTATTGCAGATATTAAACTAATCCTTGTAGAACAAGGAGCAATCGTAACGGATCAGATCTACTAAATAATGATCAAGCGGGGTGCCGCCCCCACACTTGAGATAGGTGTGAGGGCGGCTAGACATGCAAGGGTTGCACTACGTAAGCATGCTATACGAAGAACAATGCCAACCCTAACACATCTATGATAACTACGTTGCTCGCCATCAAAAGCGCTTCAGTACGAGCAACGCATGAACAACGTGGAGCTTGTGCTGCCTAGATCGCAAGATGCGATCTAGGCAGCATGTCGCTTACCTGATAGAAACCCTCGAGACGAAGGAGTTGGCGATGCGCCGAGATTGGTTTGTTTTGGGTTGAACGTGAGTTGTTGTTTATTCCATAAACCCTAGATACATATTTATAGTCCAGGGGACTTTCTAATTTAGGTGTGCACCTAACCGTGCACGGGTAAAACTCTAACTAACCGACACGTATCCTAATATGTTACAGATACACGGGCAATTCGCACAACTTGGTACATAAGGCCGATTCACGTATTTCTTCCATGTATAAATCCTTCAACTTCATCTTGATCGCGGCCCACCTCTGACTCGGTCAAATTCTGGTGATAACAGTTTCTCCTTACTGAAATTGCTGGGTGTGTGATTGCGCGTGAAACACACGTCCGCTGGGAACCCCAAGAGGAAGGTGTGATGCGTACAGTAGCAAGTTTTCCCTCAGAAAGAAACCAAGGTTTATCGAACCAGGAGGAGCCAAGAAGCACGTTGAAGGTTGATGGCGGCGGAGTGTAGTGCGGCGCAACACCAGGGATTCCGGCGCCAACGTGGAACCTGCACAACACAATCACAGAAGTTTGCCCCAACGTAACAGTGAGGTTGTCAATCTCACCGGCTTGCTGTAAACAAAGGATTAGATGTATAGTGTGGATGATGATGATTGTTTGCGAAGAACAGTAAAGAACAATTGCAGTAGATTGTATTTCAGATGTAAAGAATAGGACCGGGGTCCACAGATCACTAGTGGTGTCTCTCCCATAAGATAAACAGATGTTGGGTGAACAAATTACAGTTAGGCAATTGACAAATAAAGAAGGCATAACAATGCACATACATATATCATGATGAGTACTATGAGATTCAATCAGGGCATTACGACAAAGTACATAGACCGCTATCCAGCATGCATCTATGCCTAAAAAGTCCACTTTCAGGTTATCATCCGAACCCCTTCCGGTATTAAGTTGTAAACAACAGACAATTGCATTAAGTATGGTGCGTAATGTAATCAACACAAATATCCTTAGACAAAGCATCGATGTTTTATCCCTAGTGGCAACAGCACATCCACAACCTTAGAACTTTCATCCTTGTCCCAGATTTAATGGAGGCATGAACCCACTATCGAGCATAAATACTCCCTCTTGGAGTCACAAGTATCAACTTGGCCAGAGCCTCTACTAGCAACGGAGAGCATGCAAGAACATAAATAACATATATGATAGATTGATAATCAACTTGACATAGTATTCAATACTCATCGGATCCCAACAAACACAACATGTAGCATTACAAATAGATGATCTTGATCATGATAGGCAGCTCACAAGATCTAACATGATAGCACAATGAGGAGAAGACGACCATCTAGCTACTGCTATGGACCCATAGTCCAGGGGTGAACTACTCACACATCGATCCGGAGGCGATCAGGGCGATGAAGAGACCTCCGGGAGATGATTCCCCTCTCCGGCAGGGTGCCGGAGGTGATCTCCTGAATCCCCCGAGATGGGATTGGCGGCGGCTGCGTCTCTGGAAGGTTTTCCGTATCGTGGCTCTCGGTACTGGGGGTTTCGCGACGAAGACTTTAAGTAGGCGGAAGGGTAGGTCAGGGGGCCACACGAGGGCCCCACACAACAGGCCGGCGCGGCCAGGGCTTGGGCCGCGCCGCCCTAGAGTGTGGCCACCTCGTGGCCCCACTTCTTATCCTCTTCGGTCTTCTGGAAGCTTCGTGTGAAAATAGGACCCTGGGCATTGATTTCGTCCAATTCCGAGAATATTTCCTTACTAGGATTTCTGAAACCAAAAACAGCAGAAAACAGCAACTGGCTCTTCGGCATCTCGTCAATAGGTTAGTGCCGGAAAATGCATAATAATGACATACAATGTGTATAAAACATGTGAGTATCATCATAAAAGTAGCATGGAACATAAGAAATTATAGATACGTTTGAGACGTATCAGTGTGCCGAAGACTACATCTAGCGATATTTTGCCAAGGGGATAAGTGGGTCGGGATGATGCCATGGAAGCCTGTATTGGATTCTTTTAGCATATCGACCGTTAAACCCATTGCCTTCATTGTGCTTGCGAATAACAGGTTCAAACCACTTCCTCCATCCATGAACACCTTGCTCATGTTGTATCCTCCAATCTGCACTTCAAGAACTAAAGCGGCGTGACCGAGCCTTGAAACAGCTATCGGGTGATCTTCTTTGCTAAACAGGATGCTTTGATCTGACCAGTCGATATAATTAGGTACTTCTGTCATGGCAACCTCCGCGAATTTTATTTCCTGCGAGAACTTCTTGGCTCCTCTCTTCGAGAAGCTAGTTTTATGAATCATGTTAACATGTCCTCGAGACGCGGGATAAACCTCGGTTGGTATGTAAACATCTTCTTCTGGCAGATATTGTTGCTGCTTCGGGTAACTCTAAGCTGCCCCCTTTTCTCCGCAGAACGAGCTTTTGCCTCTGTCTCGATCCCTAGGTCATCGCAAAACTTCTGAACGTCAAGGAACTGCCGACAATTTTTGAGCAGATGAGTGGCTTTCTCGATGTTATCCTTTGGGTCGATGTAAGAGTGCAAGTAACACGGCGCTTCAAGCTGCTCCGTAGCCGATAAGTAAGGCGTACGAAGGCGGTTCTTGCTCGATTGCGCGTTTTAGAATCCTCGTTCGCACTGGCAAAGACGACTCGCAGCTCGTTCCTCTTCTTCATGGCGTAGATCCCTTCGTCTCTTCCGTTGCTCTTCTCTGCTTCCAAAACAGCTTCGACTCCTCTCGCTATTGTTTCCAGGCAAGGCTATCGAGGCTGATGGTGAAACAATGTTTTCTGGAACCGAAGTTCTTAGGCTTGACACGTTTGAACTGGGAAGTCGAAGAAATCCTCTGGAATCGATAATGAAGTGGACACCACCAAAGGTTGTATCCATACTGTCGCGTGACTCCGAAGAAATTGGACGCGAGGCCTCAACGTGTGGCGTGAACTCGAAGGATCCACAAAGAACTGAACTTCTTGGACTTGGTGGCGTTGGTGAATCCAACACGAACGCAGCTGATGTGACTGGAACTGCCGATGACATGCCTTGTACCGACAGGTTTCCCACAGACGGCACCAATTGTCGAGGGTACTCCTCGGAAATGCCCTCCGTTTGGGGCTTAGGGTAGACGGAATCCTGCAGGCTGACACGAGACATCCGATACCAAACAAGCGGGGAGAGAGATTTACACAGGTTCGGGGCCCTCGATGAGGTAAAACCCTTACGTCCTCCTTGTCTGATCTTGATTATTGAAATTATCGGGTTACAATGGGGTAGCTGCTGTGCGCAGATTGCCGTGGGAGTTGGAAATCTCTGTCATGTAACTTTTCTCCAGTTGCCTGGCAACGGCGCCAGAAAATTCTTGATGGTGCTTGACGGGGATTGATGTAGTGTATTGATTATTCCCCGGCAACGGCGCCAGAAAAAGTCTTTGCTGAGCACGGAGTTGATGAAGGAGAATTTATGCGCAACGTTGAGTGGAACCCCAAGAGGAAGGTATGATGAGCACAGCAGGAAGTTTTCCCTCAGTAAGAAACCAAGGTTTATCGAACAGTAGGAGAAAAACATTCTCTCCCGAGGTGTTGCGAACCAACTCGTGGCAGGGCGCACTGCCGGTGTTAGCAGCAACGTGGAGACCTGCACACAAACAACCAAGTACTTTGTCCCCAACTTTCAGCGAGGTTGTCAAGCTCACTGGTTTTGCTAAAAACAAAGGATTAAACGAACCATGTGGAAGAAGAATTGTTTGCAGAGAACAGAACAGGAAAATGCTGTAGAAGATTGCAATTAAAAGAAGAAGGACCGGAGTCCACAGTTCACTAGAGGCGTCTCCCAATAAAATAAATATGTTGGGTGAACAAATTACTGATGGGCAATTGACAAACAGAGATTCTACGGTAATGGTTGGTGCAGAATACATGCTATGAAAGTATGCGGGCATTACAACTATATACATAGACCGTAATCCAACTGCATCTATGACTAATAATCCACCTTCAGGATTGCATCCACGACACCCTCCAGTATTAAGTTGCAATCAACGGACTATCGCTTTAAGCAATGTGTGTAAAGTAAACGATGAAACTACCCTTGAATAGAACACCGTTGTTTTCTCCCTAGTAGCAACAACACATCTACAACCGTAGAGAACAAGGTCACTTCCCATGGTTAAATAGAGGCATGAACCCACTATCGAGCATAAATACTCCCTCTTGGAGTCGCTAGCATCTACTTGGCCAGAGCATCTACAAGAAACGGAGAGCATGCAAGATCATAATAACATAATACATAATCTCAACCAATGCAATCTCTCTATAAATCGGATCCACATCAAACCAACATGTAGCAATTACAAATAGACAATCTTAATCATGTTAGGCAGCTCACAAGATCTATACATGAAGCACAACAAGGAGAGGACAGCCATCTAGCTACTGCTATGGACCCATGGTCCCGTGGAGGACTACTCATGCATCACCTCGGATGAAGACATGGCGATGTAGAGGCCTCCGGTGGTGATTTCCCTCTCCGGCAGGGTGCCGGGATGGACTGCAGAACCCTCCGAACTAGGGTTTCGGTTGACGGTGGTGTCGGAACTTTTCGTGGATGGAGGCTCGGGTCCCTGGGGTTTTCCCGATACGAGGATTAAATAGGAGGAAGTGCTGAGCAAACAAGGCGACGAGGTGCCAGTACATGGGCCAGGCGCGGCCAAGGGTGGGGTCGCGCCTGCCCTATGTACTGCCACGTGGCAGCTCTCATGCGCGTGTCCTTCTGGCTCTGTCTTCGTCCCGGAAAAATAAGACTCTGGCCTTTTGTTTCATCCAATTCCGAGAAACTTTCATGTACAACTTTTCTGAAACACGAAAACAGCAGAAAACAGGAACTGGCACTGCAGCACTGCGTTAATAGGTTAGTCCCAGAAAATGCTAAAAAGTGTGGAAAAGTGCACATAAAACATATAAGAATTGTAACAAAACAAGCATGGAGCATCAAAAATTATAGATATGTTTGGGACGTATCAGTAGCCGAAGGCTTCGACTATAATCTCATCGAGAGGCTAAGTTCTACGATGACCTAGCTCTAGACTTGCGGTGGTTATGGCTAGAATAAATGTGTGTTCCTCGACAGACCCTCTCCTGGCCCTTATATTGGGAGCCAGGTCTCAAGAGTTCTATCCGGGTTCGACTAGTTTACAAAGAGTTCTGCACCTAAACTTCCCTTGTTTCTTCGTCTTCTCGCCTTGTTCGTCAAGATTCCTTCCTTGGAATCGACATAATGGCCCACCTTGGTCGATGGACGATCTTCATGGGCCCCTGATTGGGCCGTAGGAGGTAGCGTAATTCTAGTTACCCGAAGGGTAATGCCCACATCACTCCCTTTGTTTTGTCTCCCACACGGGGGTTATCCATTGAGGAAATTATCCACATATGCACACCGGAAGCTTCCAGGGTTCTCACCTTTAGCGTGATGCTCTGGACGGTGGAGTGCTGATGGATTAGATTATTGTATGCATGGATACCGGTAGAGGCGTCTATTTGATCCATAGATTTCAACAAGATGGAGATATGTCCTCGCGGCCAGGAGGGATACACCTAGCTGGGGGGATCACCGCGTTCAGAGTCATCACTGAAACTCTTCCGCTTTAGCTCGGTGAGTTCTTCTAGACCCAATCTTGTTATTCCATCTCCATACATAGATATTGGGTAATAGTGTAGGATTTTTTTGTTTTACATGCATTAAACCCCTTCATTCAGCCCTTCCCTCGGCGCCACACCGATTCATACCACATTCGATGGCCTTTCAAGCCTTGGAGGTGTGACGGATCCCAACCATTTTAAAGTAGAAGGGTTCCCATTTCGTTCTTAAGTTTTTCAGTCCCTTCTTCAGGATAGTGAGGTTGGGGCACCATCTCGAGGTCAGAATAAGTTCCTCCCCGTTCTATCCTCTCTCTAGTGGTGAGTTTAGCACCAACGGAGGGCGTGGAGTTATTTGCGTTTGTTGCTGTGATTTCAAGTATGAATCTTCCGATCTACGATTCTCATCATTAACTATGGTTGATGTGTTTTTGGCTGGTCCTTTGGAATTTTAGCACGAGTACTTCCCGTATGTCTACTTATTCATAATTCATTCAAAACATATAACTTGATTACATAGAAGGACCGATCGTCCATTACGTCATCTATACATTGAGATGATTCCTAATGCTATTGTAGCCGACTAGACGCCAGGTTGTCCTAGCTATCTTGAAGCCGAGGCGAGCATCTAGAGCGTCATACATGAGATGATCATCGCCCAATGTAAATTCGGACCAGTTGTCACATCTGATGGAAATACGATCCTTCTTCACACTCTCTGTCCCATTGTAATGGTTTGACAGAGCATACAAAGAAGGAGGATATATAGTTGGTAGTCGGGTTCGGGATCATCATTTGGAGGTCACTTGCCCCCTGAATGGATGCGATGCCGTAGTACTCGAGCATCTTCACATCGTTACCGACAACAGTGCAGAAGAAGTTGATTGAATCATTTCCAAGGATTTCCCTTAAGGCGTCCATCATTGCATCAACGCGCACAATCTAAAAGAGGAGAGCCTCCCTGGCAACGTAGAGTTGGAGGACGGAGCGCTCTGCCTCTTCTCCAATGGAAGCTTCTTCTGGATACCTAGCTTCACGAGGGAGTACTCGCAATATATCCGAACACACTAGGTCGGAGCAGCGTCGAGGTACTGCTCCTTCACCCGGTGGATCCACCTCTCCATCCTCGTTGTGCAGATTGTGAAGGTTAGGTAGAAGGACATGTCTTGTTCGTAGAAACTATACTCCCTAGAGGGTGGCACAAACATCATTGGAGTAGAGGCTTGGTGATCTTGGATTTTAGTGCGCTCATAAGTGTAGAAGAGAGATCCATCAATCGAGAGGAGAGAGCCTCAGAGGTTGATCTTCTCGTAGGATCTAATGTGAAAATGATTATATTTGATCTTCGTGATCGAAGACAACAAAAAAAAAAGCTACACGTATGCATCAACGGAATACCAGAAGGCAACCTCGGGAAAGTCCTACGCATAACTTTTAATATATTATCGTTTGGGATGGGTAGAAGAAAACTGAGATGAGCGCACTAAAGGAAATGTCACACGATAGAACCTTTTCCAACCTTTTGCGTATACACTTATTGTTGTGGGTATACTTTATGGGTATATCAACGGCATGGCCTAGATCCGGCAAGCCCGGGTGGCCCATAGTTGGTGGTGAAGCATGTGGCCCATCGGGCGGCCCAGTTGCTGTAGATCCTGAAGGATGAAGTCCAGCCCAGGAACAGGAAGCCGGATCTCAACCGACCTACGAAGGAGGCCGGATCCGTGGCAGCCCATGAAGTATCCGGATCCAGCAGTATTTGGAGGAAGGCGGATCCTTGACGTACACGGCAAGACATTGTACCGTAGTTAGGCAACTTGTATTCCGGCTAGGACTCTCCATGTAAACCCTAGATCTGTGCGTCTTTATAAGCCGGATCCTGGGAGCCCTAGAGGCACAACCACAACTCATTGTAACAACGCGAAAGCGCCCAGATAATTCCAGACAAGCAGCAGTAGGCCCTGTCCTCGTGCAGGTGTTCCGAAGCTGGGTAACTCGCGTACCACCGTCCTGTGTGCACTCCGCCCTATGGCCCCTACTTCTTCTCCCCCTCGTGAGGATCCCTCTTCCGAGGCACCGTCGAATAGGCAACGACAGTTGGCGCCCACCGTGGGGCCTGCGGCGTTTGGAGGCCGGAACCGGGAGGGTTCCGCCATGGGAAGCTACGACGACACGATCGCGGTGGGGCGTGTTCTTTACGCCGGAAATCTTCTGATCATCCCTCCAGATGAGTGCTGGATTCCGGCTAAGACTAACCCCGTCAAGCTCTCCATCATCCCAATCGGCGGCATCCGCATCTTCATCGGCGAAACCGTCGATTCCGACGGCAACGCGCTGGTAAGTAACGCTGACGCGACCGCCGCTGAGCAGGACGCAGTCGCGAAGATCCGATCTGAGTCGCAGGAATTTCCTAAGGAAGATTCCGCCTTAGATCTGGAAAAATCAAAACCCACCCAATCCGCCCCTGAGCAGGAAATAACGGTGGAAGACCAATGCAGATCCGCCTGGGTCTCCCAGGTGTTAGAGAAGCAAAGGTGTCACTTCGTGCACTTCATAGCCCATACCACCGGAGCCGCCCCTCAAGAAGTCGGAGCTGGCCCCGTGCAGGATGAGGCGCCGGAAAACGCTGTCGCTCCGGATCAGCAGGAGGCTGTCGGAGAAAGCGACGCTCCGGGTCCAGAGGGTGCCGGAAACCCTGAGGAATCAATCCTCGGCAACCTAAGCCCAATGTCCGGGGATTCCATGGACACCGAAGAGTTCGATCAGAAGATAAAAGAATACGGATACGGTGAACAACCCGACGTTGAGTCCGCCCAGCCCATGCAGGTTCTCGCAACCGTGGCACAGCTGGATCAGCAGGAACCCGAAGATGAAAACACCGCCTCCGATCCGGGACCGTCCAATGTAGGATCTCCGCTAGATCGGGGACTACCATATGAGAATGTCCTGTCTCCGGAAGAAATAGTTGCACAAGCACGCATGGATTTGGTCGCAAAGTCAGACGTCCTCAACAAGCCAATAACTCCTGGCGACGCCACAGATCCGGAGGCTTTAGAGGCCACCAGAAAGGAGATGCTGGCCACAGCCAAGAAGTTTGCCAATACCGCAGCTACGATATTGGATGAGAGGGAAGAAGCTGCGCATCTCATGGACCGTTTCGAAAGACAGGATCGCGAAATCACCGCAACACTCGAGCAAGTCAAGAGTATGAGAAAAGAGTGGGAGGTGAAAATGACCTACGCACAGGCGGAGGCTGATAGAATCATCAGAGAAGCAATCCCTCCCCGTAGGATCAACTTCGCAACCCCTGTCGAACAGCAGCCGCTCGCAACTCCAAAGGATAACATGCAGAAAGCGGCGGAAATCCTGAATAAAAAGGACGAGGAAATTGATATTGATTACGTCCGCAAGCTCGTTGCTTCTGCAATGCAGCAGCAGAGTAAGGCCGATACTTCGCGCAGGTTGGAATCCAATCCGGATCACTGTCTATCCACCGCGCAGAAGGACGCCCGTATCAATCGCCACCCTGATGATGAATCGCGCACCGGATCCATGGAGCGCAGAAGAAAAGCAAGGGAGCACCCGAATCCAATCCCCGTGCCGTCGAAGACGCCCCCGTCAGATCCGAAGAAGGGAAAGGATGCAATGTACACTGGTAGGAACAAGTACCGGGATCCGTCACCTCCGCCTAACGGGTACCCGCGTCCCCCACCACCTCGCCGCCGCAGTCCAGCCGGAAACACCAGGCCCCATGGGGCTGGTGGAATTAACATCCGCGACAATATGCCGCCGCCAAGGACCAGGGCGCGTACGCCGGAACCATGTCGGAACCAGAACAACGATCATGAGCCCGAGCCCAGAAGGAGCCGGAATAATGATCGCGAGCCAGAGCCTAGGAGGAGCCGGAACGCGGAGCGTGAGCCAGAGCCTCGCCGAAGCCGGAACGACGGAGGAGACTATCACCAAGGTGAAGGTAGCCACCGAAGCCGGAGCGAGCCTCGGGAAGACCGCCGGGATTCGGAAGGCGGAAGCAAAAAATCTTACAGGCCCCCTCGCAGGTCCCCTTCACCGCCACCCAGCGGCGGAGGCGGAGGCGGAGGCGGTGGCCGAAGATCCCGCTCCCGCTCAAAAACCCCAGGCGGTGGCCCACGCGATGCCCGAGAACGCCTCAATGAGTACAGATCTGACTACATTGGCCCAAAATGCTTTGGCAGGATGATTCGAGAGGAACCAAAGCCAAGGATGAACCTCAAGCTACCCGGAAACCTGAAGAATTATGATGGCACGGAAAGGCCGGATACCTGGATTGAGGATTACTATAATGTTGTAACCTTCGCCGGAGGAACCCCTAACATCGCCTGCCGCATGCTTCAGCTGTACCTTGTAGGTCCAGCCCGGATCTGGCTCAGCGACCTCGAGAAGAACTCCATCTTTTGCAGGTTTGACCTGAAGAACGCTTTCGAGAAACACTTCAGGGGCACCTACAAGAGACCTGCCACAACAAGCGACCTGCAGGCATGTATCCAGAAGAAGGGTGAAACATCGAGGAATTTCCTTACCCGATGGTTGGCATGCAGAAACGAGTGCGAGAACGTTGACAACCGCACAACAATGCACGCCTTCATTGGTGGCCTGCAGTGAGGAGGACTGCTGCGGCACAAGCTGACCTGCTTGGTCAATGCAAATAAGCTGACTTTGGATGACATGATCACCATCGCCAGTGATCATACTGCCGCTGATGACGACGCAGGCGGAGATCTAGCAGCTACAGCAATCCCCCTGCACCAGCAAAAGAAGAACCGTGATAACGGCAGCAACAGCGGCACCAAGCGGAAAAACCCTGATGACCAAAAGAGCGGTGGATCCGACTTGATCGCCATGGCCTTCCAGCGCGGAGGCCAAGGAGGCGGAAGAGGCCGCGGTCGCGGTGGTGGAGCTGGAAGGGGCCAGCAGCGTGGCGATGAGGTCACTGCTGCCGGAACCCGCGCCCCCCAAACTTATGAAGAGTACAGAGACATGCCTTGCCTGGCCCACCTGGATCCGGCTACAGGGAAGTCCACTCACACAAATCGCAACTGCAAGTGGGTCAATGACCTAAAATCTGACCCGGAAGCAGGATACAAACGAGCCCGGAAGCACCGCCCACGAGGCAAAGGAGGCAAGGGCAAGAACAAGGACAAGGATGAAGACAGTTCCGAGGCGATGGACGAGGATGACGCTTCGCCGGATCCCAAAGCCGGATCCGCAGCTAAACCTAACCCATTCGACAAAAAGAGTGCGGGCGCATAACACACCTTCCTTGGAACTCCAACAGTCCGTGCAAGCAAATCAGCTCTCCGGATCCTGAACGCCACAGTTCCCGCTGTGCCGCAGTACGTCAGGTGGTCGGAAACTCCGTGTACGTTTGACAGAAAGGATCACCCTATTGTCATTCCGAAAGAGTGCTACGCCTTGGTTGTAAGTCCCCGCATCGACGGGTATGATTTCTCCAAGTGCCTCATGGATGGAGGAGCCAGCCTAAACATAATGTACCTGGAAACTTTGGAGCGGATGAACCTTACCAAGGAACAGCTAAAGCACAGCACCACTAAATTTCATGGTGTGGTTCCGGGTAAAAAGGCAAATTCCTTGGGCAGCATCAGACTTCCCGTGGCTTTCGGCGACGCAAATAACTTCCGCCAAGAAATGATCACGTTTGAGGTCGTGCCCTTCAAGAGCTCCTACCACGTCATCTTTGGCAGGCCCACCTACCACAAGTTTCACGCTAGAGCGTGCTACATCTACAACAAGCTCAAGATCCCGGGTCCCAAAGGTATGATTACCGTATCCGGAGACTACAAGAAGGCTCATGAATGCGAGTTAGGCGAAGCCGCCTTCGCAGAGTCTGTGATATCTGGAGAGGAGCTGCAAGGCTACAGAGCCGCGGTGGATCCGACTGAGATGCAGACCACCAAGAAGCAGATCTCTGAACAGAAGACCTCCTTCAAGGCCGCGATAGAAACCAAGAAGCACGACCTCATTGTAGGCGACCCTTCCAAGCAGGTTTCAGTTGGAGCCAACATGGACCCCAAATAGGAAGACGCGCTCGTCGAGTTCCTCCGCGCTAACATGGATATCTTCGCATGGCAACCTTCTGACATGTCCGGAGTACCTAGGGAACTCGCCGAGCACTACCTCAACATAAATCCGAGGGCTAAACCGGTGAAGCAAGCTATGCGGCGCTTTGGAGATAAGAAGCGCCGCGCCATAGGAATGGAACTAGCTAAGTTACTAGAGGCAGGTTTTGTAATAGAAGTTATCCACACTGATTGGGTCGCAAATCCCGTCCTTGTACCCAAAAAGAACACTGAAATACTAAGAATGTGCATCGATTACTCCGGCTTGAACAAGCATTGCCCGAAGGATCCGTTCCCCTTGCCGCGCATTGACCAAGTCATTGATTCGACGGCGGGGGCGGAACTTCTGTGTTTTCTTGATGCGTATTCCGGGTATCATCAGATCCGGATGAAGGAGTCTGACCAAAAGGCGACTTCGTTCATCACCCCCTTCGGCACTTACTGCTATGTCACCATGCCCTTTGGTTTGAAAAATGCAGGTGCCACCTACCAACGTACGATGCAGCGGTGCCTGAAGGACCAAATCGGCCGGAACGTGCACGCCTACGTCGACGACATCGCGGTCATGACCCGGAAAGGATCCGACTTGATCAGCGACCTCACAGAAACCTTCGACAATCTCCGCAGGTACAAGATGATGTTGAATCCGCTGAAGTGCGTCTTTGGCGTGCCAGCCGGAAAACTCCTTGGCTTCATAGTCTCCCATAGAGGCATTGAGGTTAACCCGGAAAAAATCAACGCAACTCTTTGGGGGTTGAAGGAAATACTCACCTCCCCACCTATCTTGGCAGCCCCAGCAGAGTCAGAGCCAATGCTCCTTTACCTGGCGGCTACCAACAAAGTCATCAGTCTCGTCATCGTGGTGGAGCGAAAGGAAGAAGGTCATGAATATGACGTCCAAAGACCAGTCTATTACATTAGCGAGGTACTGACGGAGTCAAAGCAAAGATGCCCTCACTTTCAGAAGCTAGCTTATGGAGTGTTCCTAGGCAACCGGAAGCTGAGACATTACTTCCAAGAGCACCCAGTAACAGTTGTGAGCAAGGCTCCGCGGTCGACGATTCTCAACAACGCTGACGCAACAGGACGTACGACTAAATGGGGCATCAAATTATCCGCCTTCGACATCGCTTACAAACCTAGGACTGCGGTTAAATCCCAAGTCTTGGCAGATTTCGTCGCAGATTGGACAGAAGCTCCGGATGCAAGTCTGGAGCCGGAACCAGAAACATGGGTCATGCACTTCGATGGATCCAAGCAGCATCAAGGCTCAGGAGCCGGAGTCACCCTGAAGTCCCCTACCGGAGAAGAACTGCAGTATGTTCTGCAGATCCACTTCGAAGCTACAAACAATATGGCGGAATACGAGGCTCTACTACACGGTCTGCGCATCGCTAAGGAAATCGGGATCAAGCACATTATATACTGCGGAGATTCCGACCTGGTGGCACAACAAGTAGCCGGAACCTGGAACGCCAGAAACTCCGTCATGGCGGCCTATAGAGACGAAGTTGACGAGATCGCTAAGTGCTTCCTCGGATACGAAGTCAAGTACGTCAGGAGAGACGATAACGCAGCGGCAGACATGCTATCCAAGCTCGGATCCGGCAGGAAGCAAATTCCGCCTGGCATTTTCCTAGAGCACCTACGGATACCCTCAGTAAAGGGCGCTAATCCGGAAAATCCAGAAGTGGCAGTATCTCCGGCAAAGGAAGTGATGGCTATCATTCCGGCTTGGACCCAGCCTTTCCTGGACTATCTCATTGATCAGAAGTTGCCGGAGGACGAGGTCCTAGCACGACAGATCATCAGACAAGCAAGATCCTACACAATCGTTGATGGACAGCTCTACAAACAAAGCGCAACGGGAGTGTTCCTCAAATGCGTCTCCAGTCAAGATGGCATTGAAATACTCAGAGAGATCCACGCAGGGGATTGCGGGCATCACGCCGCTCCCAGGTCCCTCGTTGCCAAAGCTTTCCGGCTAGGATTTTACTGGCTCACAGCTAAAGAAGATGCTGACAAGTTGGTAAAAACCTGCCGAGGTTGTCAGTACTATGCTACTCAACCAAATGCTCCAGCCCAAGAGCTGAAGACCATCCCTATCACCTGGCCGTTTGCGGTCTGGGGGCTCGATATGGTTGGTAAGTTAAAGAAATCATCTCCTGGCGGTTTTGAGTACCTCCTGGTCGCTATTGATAAATTCAGTAAGTGGATCGAGGCAAAGCCAGTGAGAAAGGCCGACGGTGCTACGGCACTCAAATTTGTCTGCAGCCTCGTGACGAGATTCGGCATCCTGCACAGCATAATCACAGATAATGGCACGAACTTCGCTCAAGGAGAATTAAAGGATTACTGCCATGACGTTGGGATCCGACTAGACTTGGCATCAGTGGCTCATCCACAGTCCAATGGTCAGGTCGAAAGAGCCAATGGACTCCTCTTATCCGGAATAAAACCACGCCTTGAAGAACCGCTGCGCCGCGCAGCCGGAGCTTGGGCAGAGGAGTTAGACTCCGTCCTGTGGAGTTTACGAACTACCCCCAACAGGTCAACAGGATTCACTCCGTTCTTCCTGGTATACGGATCCGAAGCCGTGCTCCCCTCCGACATCATCCACGATTCACCGCGAGTTTCCGCCTATGATGAAGAAACCGCTGACGAGGCCAGACAGCTATCTGTGGACCTGATCGAAGAAGCTCGGAAGTTAGCAGACCAACGCTCCACCATTTACCAGCAGAAGCTCCGGCGCTATCATAGCCGTCGAGTCCGGAATCGCTCGTTCATGGCCGGAGACCTGGTTCTCCGCCTTCGCCAGGTGAAAGTTCACAAGTTGCAATCTCCATGGGAAGGACCCTTTGTCGTTAGCAAAGTGCTTCACAATGGATCGTACGACCTTGTCGATTTCCGAGAGCTAAAGGATAGACCTGCTAACTGGCGCCGGAAACGCAAAAGGGAGGATCCGGGTGACATCTACGACGAAACAGAGCGTCCTTGGAACATTGCACAGCTACGTCCTTTCTACACTTAGCATAGAATTACATATATTGTAACAATCATACATGATCAATGAAATAAAGCTTTTGGTTCACTCTTTGAGTCTTTTACCTCCTTTACTTGTTCATTTTAGATCGTGTATGCTTTTTCCGACTAAAACCGCAGAGCTGGATATTTCCGCCTAGGCGTGTATGAAAGTTGTGATTTCTCAAAATCGTCCTTTAGGACGTAAGCTTAAGTTTTCTGATGGAAAAATTTTCTGTTGCGAACTCGTGGATTCCTAGTAGCGATTTCCGGCACCTCGGCTGGGGGCTTGTTTCCGCGGTTATTGACGGATTGCCATTGGGCTTCGTCGCCGCTGGCGAGCGTTTCCGGCTAAAGGTCTTCCGGCTCGTGGAAGGTCAAGCGAGTAAGCCGGAAAACATAGAAACCAGCACTTGCTTTCCAAACAAAACGAAACATGCAAATACTATTAAAGGATAGCAGGATAAGTTGTTTCCGCCCATGCATAAATGTTTCGTCCCTAGCTACTTAAGAATTTAAAGTTATATTACAAACCCTCGCTGGGGCCAAAATGATGCATTGTTTTTCCCGCAGGAAGAAAGTTTTCACTCCCCCTTAGCTGGAGAAGTTTTGCCCTTTGGGTCCCCTTCCTCGGCATCCTCGGTCGGAGACGACACGTCCTCATCATTCTCTTCTTCCTCTTTCGAAGCTACAGCGCTTTCCTTGGGTTCCTCTTGGGGAGCATCCTTGGAGCTGGTCCAGGTATACTGGGTTCCGGATTCCGCAGGTCGCGCCTCCGCGTCGCGCTCCTTTTGAAGTTCGGCTTCCAGGGGCTCGTCCGCAGGAAGAACGACCTTGTCGTAGAATTCTTCATGCCGGATCCTGCGCGCGATGCGGGTATCGTAGCCGCTAACTGCATCCAGGAGCGCATTAACATCCGCATCCGGAGGAACGCCTGTGGTTACCTGCTCAAGATCAAGCTCCGAGTTATGTGCTAAGCACATAGTTAAGGTCATTGCAGCTGCGCCTCGGGCTGATGATGCTTGTAGATCCGTCACCAGCTCCGGAAGAACGTCCATCTTTCTAACAAGTTTGCGAACATTGCAAGTGCGACTCCTCTTGATGGATAAGTTGTGGCATATCTTGCGGGAGGCGGAGATGAGATCTTTGCAATCATCGCCTGCAAGTTGAAGAAGGTCGTCTCGGGGGAACAAATTCCGACGCTTTTCCGGATACCCAAGCGGCTCTGCACGAGATAATCAGGATATAAGTATGCAATTTGAGCACAAGAAAAAGGTCGGGGCAAACATCTAGACAAGGTTCCAGCATAGTACCCAAGATGTTCTCGCTGAGCAAGTCCCAGTGATGTTCCGCGGTCTCCATATACTTCTGGAGCCCATTGAGCTCTCTCTGCTGCTTCTTGATGGTCTCGCTGTCAGCATTTCTTTTCAATACAAATTCGCCTTTGTCCCTGACGTGCTCGGAGTTTTTCTCCGCCAGCTGTTTCTCGGCTTGCTCCTTTTTTAGTTCCGCCTCCTTTAGTTTCGTTTCCAATTCTTGGTACGAGGAGCGCAGGTTCTCAAGTTCCGAGGAGGCTGTGACAAGGGACGAGGATCCGCCTATAATAACACAGGTCAAAATCGGAATGTGAATTAAGTGATGAGCAAAGGGCGGAAACCAACCTTGAGCTTCCGCCAGTTGTTTGTTCAGTTCTGCATTCGCATCTTTCAGAGTCCGGATATTTTCCGCCTGACTTAAGGTAACGCGGCACTGAAGGGCAATGTTTTTTGTGCAGCTCGTAATGCAACGCCTGCTGTTCCTGTAAAATTAGACAGAGCAGGAGTAAAAATTCCGCCTGTATCAGTGGATTCCTTTAAAGCATTATTGCCGGAACCTTTCCGCCATCATGCTTGGGGCTACTGCTTCAACTTAAAAATCTTTCCAGAAGTGATATTTGTCTAAGCATTTAAGCGCTAACGTGCATCTACGTTTCCGCCTACATGCTTGGGGGCTACTGGGGAGTACCTTTTGCTTGCAGACGAGTTTGTCGAGGAACTGGCCGACGTTCTTCTTAAAATCATGAATCTCCGATGTGGCGACATCAGGTTTCCCCCAGGCGTTGTTCAGCATGGCGTTGAGCAAGTCTTGCTCAAGCTCCCATTTCTCCGCCTCAGTAAGTTTATTGAAAAACTTAGTCGTGTATGCCTTGGGGGTGGAAGTGAGGTCAGTCGGATCTCCAAAATTCTTCGGAAACACGACAATATCGCCAGCGCCGGCTCCGGCTCTTTCGGAAGAAGTGACTTCAGTTTCTCCTTGACCTTGTACTCCTGCTTCGTCTTGAGCAGGTCCTTTGTCTTTAGGATCTTCCCCGCCCACCTTCTCGCTACTAATCGGAACAATTTCCGGTGGAGTATTGGCGGCAGGAGGGGGAGAACGATCACCTTGAGAGGGGAACGCTTGAGGAGCGGTGTGAGATGTGCTTGGCGGAGCTGGAGTAAGGGGACCAACAGTCGGAGACTTTTTCATGTATTTGGTAATGGGCTCTTGGCTGGTGGTCCGGGTGGCGGCGGTACTTGGATTCCTACAAGCAAGCGAAGGGGTTCACATCATAAATAACTTCATCAAAATAGAGATGCGCCATACTCGGAAACTTACGGGGCGCCGGGGATGATGGGGCGTGAGCGTTTGCCAGCTGTTGCCAGCATTTTCAGACGAGCTTGCTCCGCTTTCTTCGAATTTAGCGGAGGGGGCTTCACGGTTTTGGGCTTTTTGGCGGAGGCCTCGCCGCTGGCTCCGGCTTCTGAGCCGGAAGCTTTGGCGCGGGGACGCTTCGAAGGTCGAGGGGCCGCCTTGCGGGGTGCTTGTTCCTCTTCCTCCTCTTCGTCTTCCGGAACCTCCTCCGCCGCGTCGCCACTGACAGGGACACGAAGAATGGTGCGAAAGTTTTCCTCCACCACAGTATCGAGCTGGGGGGAATATGTATAAAGGTTAATGTTAACATTCAAAAAACTTGTGAAGTTTGAAGTAACGAAGGAAACAGAGCTTACTGGAGGACACTGGTTGTTTGTGTAGATATCCTTGATCAGTTCCGGGACCGGTTGGCCCCGGCCTATCTTCACGAGCGTTTTGATTCTCCTTTTGAGAGAGTCAGCCGGAAGGTCGTGGCGGGTAGCTCGGAGCAGGTCGTCCGCCCCGGTGTATGCGCAGATTAATCGCGCGTTATGCCGCAGTGGCTGGATCCGCCGGGTAAACCAGCTAAGAGTAAGTTGAGCTCTGGTTAGCCCGTCATGGACTAACCAAGATATTCTCCGCGCCGCTTTCTCCAGGATAGGAGTCTGGGCGAGTGAGGGAACGAAGCTCCAGCTCGCGAGTTCTTCCGGAGGCTCGTTGATGAACTTGGGAAGACCGTTGTGGATGTCCGGAACTGAAGCGTTCTTTTCATAGAACCATCCGGCATTCCAGTACCGGATGGATTCGTGCGAATCATGTGGTGGATACATGCGTCCAGGTCGGAGCATGAACGTCATGCTCCCACAGTTCACCATTGCTTTGTCCTTCGTCTCTTTCTTCACTCGGAAGAAAAACTGCCATAACTTGACATCTGGTCGGATTCCAAGATGCCCTTCGCAAAGTGTTGCAAAGTTGGAAAGGAGGAGGTATGAGTTTGGGCAGATGTTGTGAGGCTGGAGCCCATATGTGTTGAGGACGGAGAGGAAAAACTCCGAACAGGGGAGCGACAATCCGCGCTCCACCCAAGCCTTAGTCATAACTACTTCACCGGCTCCGGGCTTGGGGACGTCGGTATCGCGTATGAAGCTCCAGTGGGCGGAAATCATACCCTCGTTCTGGAGCTCTCTAAGCTCCACGTCGGTGGTTTCACAGGACCACCATTGACCCCTTTCTCCTTCGCGGATCCGAGCCTTGGAAGCTTTCTTGTTTTCTGTCTCCTGCACTTTGGCGGCCATTCTCGCTTGACCCTCGAGTTCTTCTTGAAGCTCTTTGAGGGAGGGGATCCGGCTTGGATTGGTGCTGGAAGATGCGGAAAATGGTTGAGCTAGCCGGATGTCGGAAACATATGGTGGTAGAAATGCTATGGGATCCGGACATATTGGTTCTAACGAATTGGGATTTGGGCTACTCGGAGAGCTACCAGTACAATGCGGTGAATCGATTGGCATGCTTCCGGCTGCACCCATTTAAAATATTTGAGTAATCAGAATCTACGCTACACTTCTTCTTCTACGAGACCGGCGCACTTACCGTTAATGGCGCGGTGGTTCCGTGGGACGCCGGCGAGATTGTGCTGGCCGGACTTGCAGCGTTGCGCTTTCGAAGACCACTAAACGGCGGCGGAGGAAAAATCTCGATCAAACACGTAGATCTCAGGTCGAGGGAGGCCTTGGAGTGGCGGCGGGAGAAGTTCCCCGTGCGAGAGATCGCCGGAGTTGAGATCCGTCGGGCGGCGCGGCGCGAGAAAGAAGATGAAGTGGTGAGGTGCGGTGAAGAATGAAAAATTACCGAGCTGCGGGGTATTTATAGGCCACGCGCGGAGATTCGGGATTCGGATCCAACGGTGGAAACGGAACGGTCGCACCGTTGGATGGATGACACGTGTCTTAGGTCAAGTGCGGTAAAATGACGTGGAGGTAACTTAACCATGCGCTCCTGAAATTTCCGGCTAAAGGTTTGCATCTGCGAAAATTTAGCGCGGGAAATAAGGAGGTTGTGCGCGGGAAAAGCGGAATCTCCGTTGCAATACCCGATCTGAAGACGAAGGATTTCCGAGTGAATGAACCCGGAATCGAGTAAAAGTTTTGAAGCTTTTCAAGATTCTATTCGGATCCGAACTGAATGAAGTCGGAGGAATGATGAATCTCGGAGAACTTCGGGGGCTACTGTTGTGGGTATACTTTATGGGTATATCAACGGCATGGCCTAGATCCGGCAAGCCCGGATGGTCCATAGTTGGTGGTGAGGCATGTGGCCCATCGGGCGGCCCAGTTGCTGTAGATCCTGAAGGATGAAGTCCAGCCCAGGAACAGGAAGCCGGATCTCAACCGACCTACGAAGGAGGCCGGATCCGTGGCAGCCCATGAAGTATCCGGATCCAACAGTATTTGGAGGAAGGCGGATCCTTGACGTACACGGCAAGACATTGTACCGTAGTTAGGCAACTTGTATTCCGGCTAGGACTCTCCATGTAAACCCTAGATCTGTGCGTCTTTATAAGCCGGATCCTGGGAGCCCTAGAGGCACAACCACAACTCATTGTAACAACGCGAAAGCACCCAGATAATTCCAGACAAGCAGCAGTAGGCCCTGTCCTCGTGCAGGTATTCCGAAGCTGTGTAACTCGCGTACCACCGTCCCGTGTGCACTCCGCCCTATGGCCCCTACTTCTCCCCCTCGTGAGGATCCCTCTTCCGAGGCACCGTCGAATAGGCAACGACACTTATGCTTATTCCAAAGAGGACCGTACGTGTGCGAATTCCATGTTATGGTTCAGAAATCATTTTTCCGTGGGTTGTTTCCGCGCAGGGTTTCATTATTGGGCGTCAGCATTGTTCTACCGCACATGAAAAGGTATTTCGTGTCATGGAGGGCCTTGAAAGGCTCGATCTATACTAGTGCATACAACCAAGTCAACAATCTCATAGCAGCGAACAAAACACGTACAAAATCCCGAACAAACTGCTGATGGTCGTTATCGTATTATCTTCATCCAATGTTCTTATATTGTGGAATGGTACATTATTGTAATTAAAAGTAACTTGACTGACAATTAAACTGTTGGATAATTAGGTACAGTTTTCATGATTAATTCTAAGATATTAATCATGACGATAGCAACTACTAACATGTGAAAACTCGAACAAACTAGATTCATTAATTAACATGAATAGTAGCAGGGCAAACGGTGCAACATCCATCGCTAAACAAATCAAGATATGTCACACGTACCGCTATGTTGTTTCAGCAGTAACGTTGTTGACGACGAATCGAAGTAGACGGCAGGCAGCACCGCTCAACTTGGACGGAAGACGACCCGTGATGAAGAGATTGAGCACTCGCGCAGAGTGTTTCCCAAAAACCTAATTCGCCTCTCCCGTATAGGAACGCAAAAGCGAGCGGTCCCGGAGACCTGCTCTCCCGTTTGCCGGTGCACGTCGGCGGGCGGGGCGGAGTAGGCTACAATGCAAGCATAGAGAGGTGACAAAACCCTAACTCGTGTATCAGATGTGTTTCTGCGCTAGTCAGGCAAGAGATTAAGTAGGTTCAGGAAACCCTAAGCAACATGGGCCACGTTCACGTCGCACATTTCGAGTCGAAAGGAAAGTCTCGGCTCGAGGCTCAGTGTCGTGTCATGTCGACTCGAGACGAGCGAGAAGGGGGAGGAGCGCGCGTGTACCACTTCTCTTCTCACTCACTACTAGTGGTGGAACAACCTACCTTATAAGGTTGTCTAACTTCCTTCCAATTTTCCATATGCGACTAAACTCCAGAAATTCAATTCGGCTCACGGGTGCATATGCTCTCTATACCAAAAAATTATATTTTGAGTTGTCGAAAAATTTTGAGAAAAAATTCTACATGCACATCTACATAATATATGTGCATTCGTCAAGTTACACGAAAAATCAATATCTTTTGTGACCTATGCAAAAAAGTGAAAATTTATCTTGTAAAAAGCATTATTTTTAGCACTGACTTTTGTCTTTTTACACACGTCATATGAGAATTCCATTTTTTATGAAACAACTTTGTGAGCGCGTAGCACGTGAAGATGTACGTGCAAATTTTTCGTTTCAATTTTTTTGAAATTCAAAATATGTGTAAGATGAATTTCAAAATAGAGGGAGCATATGCTCCCATGTTCCAAAACACCACTCCCACTAAACTCCCCACCTCTTGCCACTCTCTTGTGAGCTGCCAGCAACTTGAACTCAAACTCACGTGAACTGTCACATATATGAGCTTTGAGATTTATAGAAAAATTTGAAATCTAATACGAGCCGCTCATATGGGTCCAATGTTTCAACATAACCTACATTATTAAAAAACCGCATGTGTTTTGTTACACACGCAAGTTTCATGCATCATTAGAATTTAACAAGATTTCGTCAGAGAATGAATCGCCCTAGGTACTTCACGAGTAGATATCATGCATCACGTATAAATACTAGATACACGCAAGCTTTGTGTATCATTACAAAGCCAGCTTCCAAGAGGAAACTTCACGTACATGACCTTATCATGACTATGCAAACGCTGAGAAATTTGTAGCTAGTTGATCCAAGGGAGATACATAATTTGTATAAAGCCTTTATCATTTATCTATTAGATTCTTTAAATTCATAGTAAATACAAATGACAACGTAAAAAACTAAGATATATATCACTAGTTTTTATGACCCGTGTTAGATTGCAATGGCCCTTGAATACTCGCTTGGTCCCAATAAAACAATACTCGTAGAGTAAGTATTTTTTTCTACTACTTCACATCTAACCAACTACCAGCGCACTCTAGTAACATGTCTTTCACAAATGTCTCCGGAGTCTTTGGTGATAAAAAGTGCCAACATATTAAAAATAGAAATAGAATAACCCGGTATAAATAAGGAACCAATTAGAAATACAAATGTCTCCGGAGTCTTGGTGACTGAACATGTTAAAAGTATGTGTTGCAACCCTTTTTCAAATAAAAATAGAACAACCCGGTATAAATAAGGAACCAAATTTTAGCTCATGCCAACTTGATTGAACACCTAGTCCTTCACCCAAGGGAGATTGAGCTCACTTTGCACGATGCAATTAAAGCAATATTATATTTTAGGCTTTTAACAATTAACTATGTTAAGAATTGATCCAAGTGTAAACGAACTAAATGTAGAAGAAATGTGTTACATAATTTATTCGGACAAGTTGCATCTCCAATATGTTTTCTCCATCATGCTGCAATTAATTAGTTAACTTAACACATCACGACACTATGTAACAAATTGGGTACTTTATCTAGAGATTGTTTTCAATAATAATTGTGTGTATGATGATAAAATTTAAGAATATAGTGTATTAAAATATTTAAAGATTAACAATTACTATTTATGACAAAGAAAATGGTGGTTCTTATCATGGTGGTGAAGTTCACTCAAATATATCGGATTGTTTCGATGGGACGATGAGTTATCGTTATATTAGACTTGGAGAGGAAATACGGCAAGAAGGACCACACATGAAGCTCAAAGGAATAGTGTGGCACTCAGTCGATGAGGATCTTGAGGGCAAGGTCAAGGTCAAGCACCAAAATGGTTTGCCAAGTGGCTACAAGAAAAGGATGATGTGGATGGATGCAACTTGGTAATGCTAGAGGCAAGATCCATGGAACTAAAAGTAATTGAAGCATAAGTGATTGTCAAAGGGGAAGTCCGCAACAAAAAGACCACCAGCAATGATGGCAAGGGATGTAACATCAAAGAAAAGACCCCTCTCAGCGGCAGCAAGGAAGGCAATTCCATATAACAAGACAAGGAGAGGAAAAGCAAGGAAGGCAGCAAGACCATCAAGGATTCCAAGGAGAATGAAGAAGACAAGATTCAGGGTAAGAACCCTCTCGGAAGCATCAAGGATGGCAAGCAGGGAAAGTAGAAGGCCAGAAGCCCCCATTAGTAGCATCCATCCCGGAAGCAGAGATGATCTCGAATCTGCCCTTATGGAGTTGCAAGGCCCTAACTACGTAGGTGATATGGCCATCATGGTCTTTCGTCATCTTTATAAAACTTTGGTGACAGAGTTCATCTCACAACCATCTCTAATTAGGAAATAAATCTCTGCTCCGCCTCCGCTGCCTCCTCGCATCAAGCGTCTGTCTGGAAATGGCACCATCGTGTCTCCTCCCTTTAGTCTAACTCCCCTTCCACGCAAATTGTTCTCCTCTCTACTCAACCGTAAAAAGATGTCACCTCTGCTCCTGGATCCGGATAGAAGAATCTGCAGACTAGTAGGTCCAGACATCACCATGACAGCAGTGGGTGAGCATTGGAAGAATCTGCCCCTCATCTATCTCTATCTAAAGGAAATGAGGTAGGGCCTCGTATTGAAGGTACGTAGATCAGATCCTGGTGGGATGATATCACACCATGTTTTATTATAAAGCGCCTCCACTAGCGAGCTATTCTTGATTTTATATTTGTATCGCAGGTGACGTGTTGAGACTATCCGCGCAAGGACTGGTCGGCACTGGGTAGTACCTCATGAACCCCGAGAACCCATAGGAAGAGGTCTTGATTCATGACACGCGATGTTTTTAATGCTCTTTGCTTGCAAAATTTTAGAGCCTTTTAAATTGAAAACCATGCTCAATAAAATTAATCTGCAAGTGTTATAAGCCATGTGGATTATAATAATGTTGAGGAAGCTGCAACGCTAAGAAATTTAATAATAATCTACTGACTATATGTGCCTTTTTATTATTACTATTACAACTTACATTCAGCAAGCACTTCCCTATTGTGCTGCTTTTCTGATGATTTTCTCTTCCATATTACATGTGCAGCTAAATATATTCTGGCTCAAATGAATATTGTCTGCCAGGAAAAAGTTCAGAATGTCAAAAGAGCTAGAGAAATATCTACGCTTATGACATGATATGTTAAACTTCAGTATCTGCCACACATCTGTTTGAACTTAATACTACGTCCCTTCACAAATAAATTTGCACTCTGAGTTTAGTTAAAGTGAAACTGTGTAAACTTTGACCTGATATTTACGAACAAAAATATATTTTCATATTATAGTATTAGAATCGTCCTAAATTATATTTTTATATTATATGTATTTGGTATTTTGAATATTGATGTTTTTTCTTAAATTATTGTTCAAACATTGGGACTTTGACTAAACCTCGAACATTTAGTAAAAAAATGAGGGAGTACATGCATGCAGCTAAAGAAGTTCAATGCTCACTCTACAACACATGCTATTCTTAAAAATCTTGTTGGCATTCTCATTATGTGACATCAGTTGAATTTACATTGCTTTAAGTATCGGGGAATGAAGTGGAATAAAGTTATCCAGGATATTTATCCTAGAGGTCTCAAAAGAGCACCATAATCTATCTTGGAATTGCGTGAAAAATGCTTACATAAGAAAGGCATTTTTTGCGGGTAACTTTATTTTGCAATGTTGGTTATCAATGTGCAACTTGCAAGTAGTGTTGTAATTGCATATATGTAATGTAGGCCTTGCTTGGGCCATGTAGAAGAGATATGTCAAGATGCTCAATGAAGGCAGTATGGCACTGCAAACTGGGTATTGTTGACAGGGACGGAGCTAGGTGTGCCAACTGGGGCCATGACCCCGACTATGCTAGAAATTTTGCTAAAATACCCCCTAAAATATATGTGAGTTGATCCCTAAATTTTTGAATCTTCGCCTAGCTGGCCCCCTCTAAGTGAAGTTTTGTTCAACTTTCCCCCTCCAAATAATATTCCTGGCTCCGTCCCTCATTGTTGACCAAGTGCGGTGGCAGAACCAACCGCACTGTACTGGCTTGAGCATGATACTTGATAATACAGGTGTGAAATGTCCATTGTATGCTTGAAAAAAATCCTACGAGTAATATTTTTCATATATGACTACAATTGATATAGTGAACCATTACTTGTGTTTCCATGAATAATGGTAGCTAGCCATGTCACGGTTTCACTAGGAATTCATGTAGTTGTGTACTGTTGAGATATGCATGCCATGGTTTAGAATTACGTAGTGGCACCTAGGTACTCATGAACCTGATAAATGGCGGTGCCAAAAAAATTGTATTTACAGTTGTCAAAAAATATTGAATAATTTTTTTGCATGTAGAGGATGCATGTATGTATGTCGTATCTTTTTTCATACACAAATTCAAAAGTATGTAGCTTAGGTAAAAATGACAAGTTTCAAATGAATAGTATGAAGGAAACTCCTTCCTCCCGGAAGTTCTTTAACTTAATGATCAGATAACTATGTAACTTAGTACCGGAGTAAGTTTAATCGGGTTCAGAAGTACCCGTGTTCCAAAAATTCGCTTTAGCCATGGTTGTGCTTTGTGCCCTTGTGGAGAAACATGGGATAAATATCCAATCCTAGCTGGCATGCATTTAATTATATGGAAATAATCCTTCTTACTTGCTATGCTTTAGGATGTTGGTTCCGATTTTTTAACAAACTAGATGATATCTCGCGCGTTGCTGCAGAGACTTGTATAAATATATTATAAAAATATAAAAAAGCATCTTAGAACAAATAGATAAGAGAACCATAGAAGGGCTTGAGGGGACGACGCAAATGGGAGGAAAATGTATTGGGAGATGTAAACACAACTAATAAACAGTGCCTATCATGGTAAATAGAGTAAACATAAAGAAATAAAATCTACTAACAGTATTTGCACTTTGCTTGCTATAATGCATAACTGATAGGAAAATGAGTATCGTGTGAACTTTGCATAAGTAGGTTGCACAGAGACTTATTGAGTTAATTGGTTCATTGTCCAACAAATGGCGCAAATACATGAAGTAGTAAGGATTATCTTGTAGTATACAACAATGGGAAGAGTTGATCCATTTGCTTCAAAACTTTAACCGGCAAGCGAAAACTTGTGATTCCTCTCTTTTAAAAGCTCGGATATTCAACAAACAGAAAAAGAATAGTGATTAATAGGGAGTTGGATGGGTGAACAATTGACATGCTACCAAAATCTTTTAAATATAATGAACATTGCACAATCAATATAAATTTGAAGATTACCTGGAATGTCATACTTATAAACCAAAGGAAGACCTTGTGATTCTTCTCTTTTAAAAGCTCGGATGTACACCAAATAGAAAAGAACAATAATTAATAGGGAGCTAGATGGTTGAACAGGCCATGCTACCAAAATCTTTCAAATATAACACCTGTGGATGGCATCAAGAGAGAAGAGTAAAATCCATGCCCTCTTGGCAGACAGGAGAGGCGTTGCAGGAGGGTAGAAGCCATACGCATCAATGAGACTTTCACGACTGGAGAAGGCTGGTGCGCTGGCCTATATATAGTGGTATTCTCTGGGACCAAATCATGGGTAGGTGAAGCGGGCATGATGGAGTAAGAATGTGATGGGGTGGAAGGGAGAGGAAACGAATGGTCAGAAAAAGACCATTACATCTTCTGATTTATTGCATCAATGGAATCGGAGGAGACGAAGAGAAATTGCACTCATGCGGGTAGATGAAGAGTGCCATGGGGATGATAGCGTGGGAGTACATGCTACAGCTTACTGGTAGAAGACGACGTCAAATCAAAAAATATGACCGCAAAATTGTTCACTTTTTCTGGGAAAAGTAACGTAGCAATTAGGGAGAGGGATGTGGGCCTGCTGACGTGGAGTAGTTGCATGTTAAGAGAAATGAGTTAGTGGGGATGAACTATTTAGTTATATAGGATGGTTCTACTATTGGCTAATTTCTAATCTTATCATGATATTTGACACTGCATATTAATAGTTTATTTTTTGTGGTCAATCTTCCTGAATTTTGGATTCTCTATCCTACTTATACAAGTGACATCCCCTTTGATTTTGTCATCAAATTCGTGTTAGGCTTTGGGTGTTCCTTCCTTTTTCCTGTTTAGGTAGACCTTGATTGTGGCTGCAGTTATATTGAGGAATTAGTGTGCCCACCTCATGACGGCTACAATGACCACCATGAGACAGCCCTGCCACAAGGTGAGACCATGAGGCGTGGCCAGTGGAAAATTGGAAGCAAAGGTCTCGCAATATTTTTTTTCTTTTTCGAGAGTACGCCAAAGGCATACCATATCTTTATAGAAGGCAGAGGTTTGAGTACAAGAACACGCTACCACAAGTAGCACACACACCACACCGGCTAGTCCGAAGACAGCCACCACCGACAAAACAACAACAACACGAAGGACCCTATCCTAAGCTAAAACACACAAAGCCGCGTCTCGACCGACGCTAGACACCTCCGAAGAGCAACAACTTCAAAAGGACGCTCCTTGTCAACGCGCCAAGAAAGAGGAAGATGGCGGAACTCGGGCCGCCTAAAGAAGACATCGTCTCGGGGATGCCAGCAGTGGCGTGCATTGCGCCCTTGCAGCCAGCCTCGAATAGCGGCGAACACCGGAGGAATGCACCAGGACCTCCAAGCCGTGTCTCCAAACGCGAAGCTCCCAACAGAGGAACGACGTCGAGGACGCCGCCATCACGCCGATCCAAAGGATCTAGGCTTTCGCCCAGAGACACCAACCAAACCAGGCGAGAACACGAGAGACACCGACATGCTTCGGCGACGCCTCCAGAGAGGTGCATGACACCCGCGGGCGCCATCGCCGCCGGCCCAACGAGTTGGGCAAGACTTTCATCTGCATCGTCGCACGACTCCGAGCCTCCGAGGTTTGGGGCAAACCTGTCCATGGAGAGACACACCGCCACCACCGCAGCTCCTCCACATCATGGTCGCAAAAAGCCGTGGTCTCCAGCACGACGGCCCAAGTCACCAGCATCAGCCTAGACGAAAACAGCGCAGCACTCCCCACCACCTCCGGCGAAGGCCAGGCCATCTCCGGCACACCCGCTCCAGGCACTGCCAGCCGATGACAAGGCCCAAAAAACTCAGATCTGGCCCGAGAAGCGCAGACCGAGCCCGCTCCAACCACCAGCTCCCATGCCGGCACCACCGAGAGGCATCGCAGCCCGACCCCAACGCCGGGGCGGACGACCGACGCACCAGGGCACTCCGCCCTGGCAAGGCGTCCTCCGCGCCGCCGCCCCCAAGATTGGGTCTTGCGCCTCCGACTCCTGGCAGCCCCGCCGCGCCACGCCGCAACCGCCGGGGAGCCCCGCTGCTCGACCCCGGCCACAGAACGGCGGCCGATGCGCTCGGGCACTCCGCCCTGGCCACGCATCCTCCCGCCTCGCCGTCCCCGGGATGGGATCTAGCCGCGCCGCCACCCAGCCGCTCCGCCGCGTCCTCCCTCTCCTCTCCTTGCTGCCTGCCCAGTCGAGGACCTCCGCTCGTCCGTGGGCTCCGCCGTGCGTCGGCGACGACCTCCAGACCCGCGCCGCCGACCTCCCGCCGCCACCACCTCGCAGCCCTTATGGCGTTTCCCTCCGCGCCAGGGAACCCGCCGGGCGCGCCGACCCAGCCCGCCGCCTTTGACGGCCGGGCGTGGCCGCCACCGCCGGCGCCGGCGGCGGCAGCGGCCGGGGGGAGGAGGAGATTTGGGGGCTTTTTCTGCTTAGGGTTCGGGCTCTCCGGAGCCGCTCGCGCGAGAGCAACCCGGGGGAGGAATGGGTTGTTTGATTGGGCTTCAATAGGTCTCGCAATATTGAACATGTGGTGGTTGTGTAACACATTGTGCATATCTATCAGTGAGCTTCCTGGTATGTTTCCTTTACCGTTATATGTGATGAAGTGATGTTCCCCTATATTCTTCGAAAGTGCACACTTCTAGCCATTATCATATAAACCATGCGAGGTATCAATGGATTCCATCACTTAACTCCCAGTTTTGTGATTCTTCCTTGCAAAATCAGATCTTATCTTGGCTTTATGGCAAAGTGCTATTGCTGATGTTAACTTCATGTTGTGATAGTCTATTTGTTAGAGAAAAAAAATTGTGGAGAAATGTTCTTGTAGTTTCACTGGTAGTTCAGAGGTAGCATGATGATCAGCCTGTGTAGAATCCATATGATCGGCCAGAGGCTCGCTTGCTATTTTTAACTGGTCATTTTGCGGCTCGCTTGCTACTTTTAACTGGGGAATGTTTACTGAATAAAAAGCTAAAGGAGTATATCATCAACACAAACCAGTTGATGTTCTTGCCTGTAAAGTGCCTAAACAAACATAAGAGCAGCGACCAAACGAAAAAGGACACAGAAAACAAGGTTAATAAAAGGTTTATTCAAGCAGGCAATCTGAAGGTGCTTCTAATTATAGTGTTGTATCTTCCTCTCATATTAGATTGTTACTGCCAACTGATGAATTCAGAAAAAAAAAACTATAGGAAAAAGTACCTAAAACCTGTTTCTCTTTTACATTATACTACTGATACGGAAAAAAAAACATCCATGGAATAAAAGTCAACAACTAATACAAGGTATCATGAAAAATACACGTTGCAGGTTCAGCCCAAAGGGTCCCAAACTAACAGTACATCCTCCTGCCTGAAAGCTACTTGACTTTGACGGACATATAACTACCCATCCAAAATCTGGAAGTTACAAGACATGTTTCTGTTACATACGAAAACATCAGGTGTCATCGGAACATCAGGATCTCGTCGCAGCTGAAATCACCTCAAGTACCTCTGCAAGTAGAGATCATGCGGTGCATATCCAGCCGAAACAGTCCTGTCGCCGAAACTCCGTCCATGTAAAGAATGTGCGGCCATACATGCAGCCTCCTTGCGCATGAACTCTACCAATATAGAGCCTGCTTCCAGCACGATGGTGTCCGAAACAGAAGCATCGCCTCTGGTGTCAGCCGCAGGTAATTTTTCCGCGCCACTTTCACTCACATCATTAGAGCTTTTTTGTTCATTCTCAGTTTCAGATCTCTGCACCACATCTCCAGGTGTAGTAGTAGAAATACAGATCTCCAAAGTTTTTGAGCCTGCATGTCCTTCTCCAACTGCACTATCATCATCCAATGCAGTAGCATGATGATCAGCCTGTGTAGAATCCATATGATCGGCCTCCGTTTGTTGATCCAGTGTGGGATCAGCAGCTGTAGCATGGATGTCACCCACTGCGGTAGCATCTTGATCAGCCTGCATAGAATTCATATGATCGGCCTCCGTTTGTTGATCTAATGTGGGGCCAACAGTTCCAACATGGATATCACCCACTGCGGTAGCATCTTGATCAGACTGCATATAACCCATATTAACAGCCTCTGTTGGTTGATCCGATGAGAGGCCAGAAGCTCTAGCATGGATATCACCCACTGCAGTAGCATCTTGATCAGCCTGAGCAGAATCCATATGAACAGCCTCCATTTGTTGATCCAATGAGGGGCCAGCAGCTCCAGCATGAAGGTCATCTAGATCAGTATACTGATCTGCCGCTGCTGGTATATCACTCTCACAAAGCGTGTCAGGTTCTTTGTGATCCTGGCCCTCAAAAATAGGGTCTACACCTGTAATTTTCATAGGGCCAGAAGGAACTGCTATGCTCTTACTTGGTAAAGGGCAATCTGTCGCAGTCTCCGCACAGTTATCATTGGCACAACATTCAGTGGGCTCAAGCTTGGCTGGTCCATCTTTGGGCTCAACTACAATATCCTCAGTAATGCTGTCAATGCTAGAAGGATACTCTACAATATTTATGGATTTGACTGCTCCAAACCTGCCAGCCTCGTGCATAATGTAAGCTACTAGCCACAACACTAAGTACAAGATAAAAGTAAAAGAATGTTGCATACCTTGCACACTCCATGCGTACATCTTCCAATATTTCCTCCAGCTCAGGTTTTGAAAGTAACAAATACTCTTCTCGGTCAACCTACATATATTGCATGTTCGTCAACAACTCACAAGTGTACAAACTTCAGAATGTGAAACATGAGTTGATACTTGTGTTTATAGCTACTACATCATCATAGATTAGTGCAAGGACCGAGTACTGCTATATCATTTTAATTTATGGCATGGGAATAGCACATGGATGGAAATAAAAAGTTTGGTTGGTATACGACAGTGCCAGTCTAGTAAGGAGAAAACTATTTAACTAATGGTTTCGATGGAAAAGAGTCGTTTATACAAGGAAACCATAATCAAACATGTATAAAACTGCGGCATACCACATTCTTTAGCTGCATGACCTTTGTTGGTTCTTCAAGAAGCGCTTCGGCACTATAAGGAATACCATAAAATGGGGAAGCTTCATTGTGAACCTGGAATGCAGTGGAGAAGCATATATATGAATCAATACAGATAATGAAATGGCTAAAAAACACTACATGATTGGGCAGGGAAATGGTTGTACCTCGAGAGGATTAGGAAACACCTGAACAGCAGTTATGATGGACCCACCAAGCTTCATCCCGTTGAGGCCAGCACATGCCTTGTTTGTAATGGAGTGATCGATGTACTGTTCCATCAAATTGATCACATATGAGTTTGCTGGTTTTATATTTATTACTCCCTCTGTTCCATTCTATAGTGCCTATAGTTTTTTGGCACGTAAATTAGCGCAAGAGTATTTTTTACACAAGACCCCCTAGCTGAACGATTTGAGATCAACGTAAAATTTGGGAAATCCATATCTTCCTAACTTACCGTAACAAATCCCACAAATCTCTCTTGTTGATTCTCCATATATGTGCAGCTAAGTTCAATTAAGGAAACTAAAACATTGCTGCCTAATTTTAAGAAATCGTTGGGCCATGCATTAGGAATCTCAGTTAATTGTTTCCAATTTTGTATGGATTTTTTCTCACGCATGTTCTGTGGGAGCTGAACGGGGGAGGGGGTAATTGAAAAAAAGCCTAGCTACAACCTTATATTCTGAAACAAATGCCAAAAATCTATAGGCACTATAGAAAGGAACGGAGGGAGTATATCATAAGCTTAGTTTTTGTGCAACAGGAGTTCCATACCTCAAGAAATGCACATCGCCTACCAAGGTCCTCATTGCAAACAAAGCGGTATGTAGCCAGCTGGCCAAAGGAACTAACAATCTCCATGAGCTGAAAGAGTGGGAAAGGGCAAAATGTCAGGGACATATGCTTCAATGGCCGGCTCTATGCAGAGCAATATATGGCGCAAATATACTGATGAACACAATTGTATTACCATCTCAGACGAAAGAACACCAGAAATACCAGCAATGAAAATCTGCAAAATTACAATGTGAGATCAGCACATGAAAAGACATAAATTACCAGTCAAATCTTCTTGTGCTCTATGCTTGAAAATAGCTGATACCGGTAACAAATACATGTATCAAATATTTTGGGACCGGAGTGTGATATCAACCAGGAAAATGTGTAAACACTTTAAGCCACATTTCTCTTGGTAAATATATTTGCCCATATTCTGGTGAGCTGAAAACAGAAAGAAAACCTCTCTAATTCTGGAAGTTACCTTGTGCGGTGAATCTGCAACAACATCTGATGTTACTTTAATCTCTTCTTCTACGGGTTTCTTCGGAGCAACATGCTGCAGAGAACAATCGGTATGCCTTGACATTAGAAGTGCAATAAACCAAGGTTTTGGAAATATAATCTACTTGAAAGCTATAAAAATCATATATCCCCTCTGAACACAAAAGGATGAGTGACGACAAATATATCATCGGTGCAGCTAATTAATGTTTGCCTCAGAAAATCATACTGCGTGCAGGGTTAAACTCCATTAACTCATGTTTCAACATCTTACTACATACTCCCTCCGTTCCAAAAGTAAGTATCGCAACTTTATCTAGACATGGATGAATCTACAACTAAAATGCGTCTAGATACATATGTACCTTGACAAAACTGCGACACTTATTTTGGAACGGAGGTAGTAGTTTCTAACAAGAAACTGATAAAAGGGATTTAAAAACACAGGGATTATGGCATATTTTGACCCTTTAGTTGCCTCTGGGGCATGGGCTCACCATGATCCCTGTATTTTTCACATAGGCCAAATAGATTGGTTACTTATTAACTCGGTATATTTGGTCCTATTGGACTTCAATTCAAATTCATAAGAGGGAATATGATGTGCGCTTTTCAGTTTTCACATGGTTGTACGTTGAATCTCCCAGTTGGATTCATGCTGGCATTGGCAAATACAGATATGGTTTTGCAATCTGCCAACGGTGCTCAACAGGCAAACACCCATATTGATTGCCATCTAGCCACAAAACTTCCAAGCCGACCTAGCTGATCCTTGGACCCTCAAAACTAAACTTGGAGAAAGACCGCGCCCCAGCAACCAATCATTGCAATTAGGGTGGCCCTAAGCGGCAGAATAGGAAAAACTCTAAACTATGCTGGAAATAATCTTGAGAGAAGTGCTCAAAACTTGAAAGTTGAGTTATATTCTAGATTTATTAGTTTCCTTGCTCTTCTTGCTTATGCGCCATCTGAGATAGATCAGAGTTTCCTTTTCGTATCTACCCTTCTTGCATTGTAAGTCTTGGACAAGGCTTTATATATCAATGAGGAGCAGAGGCATCAGGGAGAAATGAAAAGGCCAACGACCACCTAGACACCTTAATCCCTGTAATAATTTAGGACGGATACCTTCTGTTACTGCCAATGCCAAATTGCACCTGAATGGAACCCTATAAAAAATCCCACAATTTCCATCTCTCAGTTGCAGCACAGTTTGCCGTGTAACTTTTCAGTCGTGATTATGAGAACAACCAACTATATCAGTTTTACAAACAAAGACCTAACGGGTCCTTTCAAGAGTAAAGATTCCAAATTAAATCCTAGGACAGAGTAGAGGGGCTAAATATGCCATCTGGTCGATGAAATACGCTGGGCAGGAACATGATATGGTGGACAAGAGGAAAGTAAATACAAAGTTCAAATGTCACATTAAACTCAAATTGGCAGCTCATACTACCACAATGCATTTGTACTGTCATAAATTAAGATCGTAAATGGATGTTGTACAAACTGTCTTTCTATTTTTCTGTGTACTGGCCACCATAAGCACTCTGCCAGCATTGTAGTCAGCAGCCAATGGATTATGGAAGAAGCAGCAGTCACATAATACAGGAACTACATCTGGAAGCCTGCTTTACAATTCCTTTGCTTCACGATCCTGAACGTGAATTATGACACACCCAATTAAAATACCCTATTTAAGAGATTCCAACATGCCCGTCAGACAAAAACTTTCTCGAAGGATACAAATATATGCCATGAGTAAATCCAAAACAGAAGCTATATATAATAATGCACCATGAGTAAATCTGAAATGATTACTCTCATCTACTTTTGCATAAAACATGCAAACAGAAACAAACATGGTGCTCAATAACCACATTAATCAGCAATTCTTATTTGGAATAGTTGATGACATTATTGGATCAAGAGTTCACCATAACAACATTAATCATAGCATGTTACGTAGATAATACACAAATTATGGACAAGTTAATACAATGATGTATGTAAACATGATGTAGTTGCTGCGCCATTCGGTGGCTAGACAGCTTGATAGAATGTAAGAGCAGAGCAAAGAGTTTCTTCCCTATGAAATCATATCATTTCGTGCAAGAGTGATGCTTGAAATGGTACTGCTAGGCCATTAAAAACAGTACCGAAGCATAAAATGGAAAGAACATGTGAAAGTTGAGGAAAGTAATTTAGCTGGAAAATATATTCCATATATGCAGAAAGCATCTGGATTAAAAAATGCAAACTGAAGGAAGCATACATGGCATATATTAAATATAATCTAGGCGAAGTTTGAGGTTCTTCGAAATATTGATGATAAACTAGATCAGGCAGTCAGTAGCATGCTGTACAAGGGGAGTTGATATCAGGAATATCAACAGTAACACCTAATAATTATTTACAATCACGTACACGGAGAGCTGGATAGGTCTGCAACACAAACAGACAAAAAAACAAAACCACATCGGAACAACAACCTACGAGGCACCGACACATTTACGCGCATGGGTATCTAGCCGATACAAATACATCAATAATGCATCTATCCTAAAAATGTGTTCAGCATGTTGTACAATGCATCGCCAGATTCGTAGTTGTGCAATTAGAGCACCACATGGCCCAGTATGCACGGTGATTATCTTTACCTACTAATAAAGGAAGTAAGGTTTCTCCCCACTTTTTTCGTCCGTTTTTAAATTGCCCATAATTTTCAATAGAAATTACGGTAGCTGCCACCGCAAAACTGAAAACGGTTCGCTGGGTTTGTTTGTTTCCGTCGTCTATCCTTTGCTTCGTCCCGTCGTTTGGGCCGCCACGCATAGACTGGGCTGGGACGCGCAAAGCGTGCTGGAGCCTGATTTAGTAGACACGTGAAATATAAGGAGACCGATCCCTGGGCCCTGGCAACCAAGAACCAACACGAGGCGAGATAAAAAAAAAGGAACGGAGAAACTCGCCGACAGCTCGTCTCGATTCCTTTTCCCTACGAGAGAAAGCCCTAGCCGCCACTGTCTCGGCCGTCGGCGGCACCGTACCTAGAGCAGCCAACGACCTCCGCCACCTCATCGAAACGTCCGCGCCGACGTGCTGATTGTCCCCGGCGAAGGAATCAAACTGATGTACGCTGACCTGAGCGAATCGAGACTGTTTTCCCAGACTCGGGCGGCCGTCGTTTGCATCGTATCCATCTCGTCCAGGCACCTGTGAGTTGACGCATCTTCCGCGTCTGGCAACGATCGAACAATAATGGGTGAAGAAGGCGATTTGATTCGACCCAGATTTTGAGGAGATTGCGAAAGATTATCTCAGAGGAAGAGATTATCTCAGAGGATTAAGACAAGAAAGATGGTAATGTACTACGGTTTGTCTGAGACGGACACTACGAGCTGACATATTGCGAGTTGAGTCTACCTTTCTTCTGTGCTGCTGCTTGTTCGGAGAGGAGACACATACCCTATCCATCTTCCTAGCAGATGGGACAACAATTGCATGGAGGGCACTCAGGTTCGTAGATTTCGAAGGAGCCAATCACTGCAAGATTTGTTGCCAACCCACTTCTGCTCACTTGCCATCATCCGCCGGCCTCCTGACTCCTGATTAGGTCTCAGTTGTCAATAAGGGATCATGACTGTACTTATCCTCAACATCTTGATCTGGAAAATACACATTGACTAAATCCGTACTGGTCTCATGTCTCAAATTCATCCAAGGTGGGCCACAATAATTTATGAATCGCTTGGCTACTCTAAAGAAGAAAATCATTGCACGCTATGGTGTTTGAATATGCTCCAAATCAGACTTTTCGAGTATTGATTCATCGCTCAAAAAAGAAGTGTACTGATTCTATTATTTTTCTCCATAGCATGTTATGTTTCTGTCAATGTATAGAATATTTCTTCCAACCAATTTAATGCAAATACTTCAAATTTTGTAGAGTTGTAAAATCTCAACGTACAGCATGCGCTACAAGGAGTTAATTATCAGCATCTGACGTGCTTCTGATTGCGTTGCAAGTAGAGAAGCTGCGTCCTGGACAACCAACCTGTTATACTTGCTTGCTCTCACTAGAGCACACACATAAGCTGAATCCACATGTTGTGTCTAGGAACGGTGCTCCAATGATTTTGGATCTCTGGAACGACAGCAAGGGGTTGAATTAATTCATTGCACATCAGCATAGCATTATACTACTGGAGATGTTTACTGGCTGTCCAATTTCTTGAGCAAGATTTGCCACTTCAAAAGTGGCTGGATATTTTTCTTAAAAAGATTCTCCTATCGTGTTTTTCACTGCTAATTGCTCGGTAAAAGATAAGTCAACGAAGGACTTGCTGCCATTTGAATTTGACTGACATGTGGATTTAGAGACATATAGAAACTGTTTTTCATTTTATTTAATGCGACGCCGTAGCAACGCACGGGTTTTGTGCTAGTATACTGAAAGTCGTAATAATACTAAGATGTTTCTTCAGCCCACAATACAGTGTCTGTACAGTAAAATGCTAAATTAAAGGCTAATATAAAACAGAAATGGCAAATGTCTTGTAAAGTCATAATTCTCTGAACTGGCAAGTTCCAAAATCAGAAGGAAACAAATGAAGCAACTGAAAGATCGTTGCAGAAAATACAACAGGAAACTTAATAAATTGAGAATCATCTAGATAAAATCAAGACTCAAGCAATTAATGGAAAAGGTAAAACCATCCACTGAGAAGAATAGATGTGAAAGGTATGGATATCTTACTGGCATTTCAATATAATCCTTGGGGCGTCTAATTTTCAGGGTAGACCCATTGAAAGATTTTCCATCGAAAGAAAGAGCAGCTGTAGCGTCCTCTGGTGTAAGAAATTCAACAAATGCGTGGCGTTTTTCCTTATTTATCTGCATTGAGGGAACATAGGATGTGGACAAATGTTATGAAGAAATGCGGCAAAGTCGTACAAACAACCAAGAAGTGAGGTGGCAGTTTACTCACAGTACAACTGAGGCATGGTTGTTTAGACCTCTGGATATGGTTACCACCAGATGACAGCAAGAAGTCATTCAAGCAACCAATCAACATATCCTCTGATGCTGAACTAGTTAAATTCTCGATGTGCAACCTCCTAAGTGGCCGTGTTGCTTGTGTTAGCTGGACAGAGTCAATAGACGAACTATTCCCGGACAATATAGTGTCAAGCGTAGTGGCAGGGTTTGGCTTTGGTGCGCTAGAACTGACTGAAACAGAAGAGGTTTGACTAACAATTGGCTTCAAAGTGGTGAAGAAATTAGATTGATCTGCTCCTGCAGGAGCCTGATCCCACGTGGCTGGTTTCTTTTCTGGGGATCGAACAGCTGGAGGAGTAATCTTGGTGCTCACTTGTTCGTCTTGTGGCACTGTTTTCCTTTTCCTTGGTGAGTAGCCTCCAAGAGGGCTTTCATGTCTCTGGTAAGACTCACCACCGTGTCCACCATTCCCAGATGTTCTATGCCTGTCATTTTCAGCATACTTTCTTCCTGGAGGATAATTGTCACGATCGTGTCCATGGTAGCTACGTCTTTGTGCCCTTGGGGATAGTGAGACAGATCTGCCACGTCTTCCTTGATCATGGTCCCTGCTTCTTGACCTTCTCCTTTTTGGCCTGGGCTCTTCATGGTATGGATTTCCATACTCTTTCCTCCCATCATTTCTGTCATAGTGCTTGAATCGTGCAGAATCATGTTTCTTCAACACCGGTAGATCAACATCTGGCCTCCTTTGATCGTATTCTGGCCTCCTATGGTCGTATTTCCTCTTGGCTTCATTCCGGAGCTTGTCGCTCTCGATGATTCTATCATTGTGAACGGGTTCACCATTCCATCTTTTCGCAGGACCCTTCAGATATTCGGATCTTGCCGCATCACCATTCCTCGCTCTGATTTCTCCATGGTTTCCATCTCTGCTTTCAGCAGGCCAGGCTCTCGTGCTCGTGCTAAGTTTATGTGAACTACGAGAGCCTTTGTCCTTGCCAGCTGACTGACCATCATCTCTCGCGGAGTGCCGCTCTTTCTTGGAGCCCTTCTTTGGTGCGTCATCCACCTTGGAACCATCTTTCGGCCTATCTTTCAAGTTGTCCTTCTTGGACGCCTCCCTCGGCGCGTGCCTCGCGCTATCCTTTCTACTCCCTTCCCTAGACACATGCCTCACATCATCCTTCCTGGAGTCCTCCCTCGGCGCATCTCTAGCGCTCTCTTTCTCCACAGGCACGTCCTTTCTGGCTTTGTGCCCTCTTCCTGAATCGGAGCGACTCGGCTTACCCTTCTCGTAGTCCTGGAGCTCTTCCTTGGCATCCTTAGCCTCCGCGGCAGCCCTCTTAGCCTCTGCTATGGCCTTCTTTTCACGGCGCCGCAGGATCTCCTGGATGCTCAGAGGCCTCGTGCGGGCAGCCGTCTCGGACCCGCCCGGTGCTCCCTGGGAACCCTTCTCGCCCTGCGCTCTGCTGCTCATCCTGCCTGGCTCTCGGAGCGGAATCTCGTGGAGAAGAATGGGATCCTGCCTGGTTAAACTGTGTGATTCGGGAGCGTAATCAGAGGATCGAGTGGCCGGGAGCAGTCGGCGCCGTGTGGGTCCCTCCTTCCTGCACATCGCACCAGCAGTGAGTCAGTCAGAATGTATGCCGGCGGCGGCTAGGGATAATACGACGCCGGAGGTACACGGACCCTCCCCCGAGCAGGAGAGCTCGCGCCGCATCGAGCATCCTCGAGCGCGAGCGGCGAAGAGGAACGAGGTTAGGAGGAGAGGGGCGGGGAGGAAATCTCTGAGGGGGCGAATGGGAGCGACCTGGAGGAGCGGCGAATCCGGGCGCTGCGGCGGCAGCGAGGCGAGACTCCGGCGGCGGCTGCGGCGGCGGTGGTTGCTCGCCGGGGGTGGTGACTGCGGCTGCGGGGATTGGGGTTTTTGGATGATCTCTCTCCTCTCCGTCCGGCGTCTCTCGACACACCTGACCCGACACGGAAGCTTTGGGTTGGGCCTCAGCTCAGCTCCGGCATTCGCTACAGAGACGGGCCGGAAATTAGGTCTGCGACGCTATGTAGTTGTGTTGGGCCTTGTCGCCTGGCTCTCGAGTGAGAGACACCAATACCTGGGCATGGGCAGCCCAACCCGACCCAGCCCGAAATCTGAGGCAGGGCCGGGCCAAAATTGCATGTCGGGCCAGGCTTGGCCCGAGATACAGCCTGACGGTTAGGCCGGGCCGGGCTTCGGGCCGAAGGAAAACATGATTTAAGCCGTAGTTGGGCCGGTTTGCTCGGGCTGGGATGAGCTTTTTCGGGCTTAAGGCCAGGCTCGAGCCCGATTTTTAGGCCCGGCGGTTGGCCGGGCCTAGATTTTTTGTCTCGAGCTTTTTTGGCCCGGCACGACTTTTGCCCAGGTATAGACACCTTGATGGTCATGTTCAGTTGGAGCTCAAACTAGTGTCAATAAAAAAGTTGGAGCCCAAATTTGACTATCGATTTTCCCTCAAAGAAACTTCTATCGATTTTCCCTCAAAGAAACTTCTATTGATTTTCCCTCAAAAAAAACTTGACTATCGTTTTTTGTCAGCTTATATGATAAACTCTAACTTGTTTTGCTAAAAAGAAGCTTTTACTTGGCTACCTCCTCCATTTCATATATTAGTTATCGCTGATTTTATTGTATCTAGACATTTTTGTGCATTTAAATTAAACACATAAAACATCCCATAATTGAAAGGGTAGGGAGTAACGGTTTCTTCGAGCCCATGTTTCTCTAGCCAATTTTAGCCATCACGGAATAGCAAAATTAAACGGATGCTCTACAATATCATCCAAATGTCTCCTAGATTTTAATAATTACATGTTGTCCCTAGAGCAAAACACAATGTTTTTTCTCACATGTGTTTCTTTCATCACGAAGATTAAAATGAATATACTAATTGGACGTTTGCAGCAGTAAAGAGACTTATTAGCATTATTTCATAAGTAGGAGCTGAGGTGGTGCTAGGAGTGACGCGATTTGGAGCTCTACGAGCCCATAATTTTAAACAAAAATAATTAAAAATGTATATGAGATTTTTGTAACTGAAAATAATCCACACATGCATGTGTAGATGTATTTGGCACATAAAATATGTTTCAAAAAAACCATAGCAGGTCCACATAATTGTATTTTGTGCCCCCATGCATACATAAAACATGCATTACATGAAAAATCGCATATGTATATAGATCACTCATCACTCCAACCTGAAATCCGAATGGCATTTTCGGTCGCCCGAGTTTTTTGGCTGGTTTTTCCTCCTTTTGCATCTTGCTGGCCTTGTTGTTTTGTATGCTTGGAAAAAAATTGTTGGGTTTCGCTAGCATTGATTTGACGAGCAAGGTATGGCAAAGTGAAAAAGTATGCACAACTTCACAAAATATAGCGGGGGAATTGGTTGTTGCCCTCGATGTCCTGTTCGGCAGCTACCAAGTACTAGGTTCCAAATTAAGTGTCGCAAATTTATCTTTTTTTTTAAGCCGAACAGTGAGTTTCCTCATAGCATATTTTTATTTATTTTAAAAGAGTAAGTAGTGTATGTACACGCAAAGTGCTAGAGAACAACACTTCAACAAAAGAAAAGGCGTAGCTAAAGATTCAAACAAAGCTAACTACCCAAGCTTTAAGCCCCAAATAAGATTACCCTTGGCATTGTGAACTAGGAGATGCAATTCATCTTTGAATTTGCACCTGCATCTATATAAGCTGGGAGTGACTCCTTTGAAGATGAAATCATTCCGTGACTCGTTTGAAGATGTAAATTTATCTAATTTTACATGTGTATATATTACAACATCTAGATACATGTGAATCTAGACAAACCTACGACCCTTATTATGAAGCAGAGGAAGTAACATCAATTACCAACCATTGGTTCCCGGGAAATAAATTAAAGCATGTAAATAGCATACGTACGTGGAATATACTCCTAAATAGTACGAGAAGAAATGATGGGCTTTGCCCAAAAACATCTCTCTTTAAATGACTGGCGTGGATTTAAAAGAGACCGATATATATGTTTCACGAAAAGAAAAAAGGTTTTAAAAGAGAGCGATATTGTGCATGTGAAACAATTTATAATTTGAACCATTGACATATACAATATCAACTGCGACAAGGGACTTGATTCTCACTCGATAGTGAACTAATATGATGGCATATTTATAGTCTCTGTGGAGGACATGATAGATATTAGTATGTTTCCTTGTATAAGATGTTCTGGCTAGTTAAAATTGGCTTACCAGAAATGTGTTATGTTATAAAAAGATAACCACGGGAGTAGTTGATAACCAATAAAAAAATGTGGAACTTGTTGTCTGCAAAAAAAAAAGGTACGCCTATATCATAGTAGACTTAGATTTTCCCTTAGATTTAACCAAATCTTAGATGGCTAATTAGATATAAAAAAATCATGTTGCAATCGATGGCTTCTCAGGCCTTTGCCGCTCGTCTTTGTGTATGCTATGTGGGCCACCGCTGCACGCATACATTTATGTCATCCAAGTTGCAACTCAAATGCAACTAATAGGCCATCACGAATATTGGAGCAAATTTGACGATATGGATTTTTTTTTTCTTAGTTGCAACCCATGAGCTACTAGATAATCTTAATTTCAACTCATATGTTAACTGAAAAATATCAGTTGCAAGCTATGTGTAACTGGAAAAATTGCAACCTCTCCAACTACATATATCTCAGTTGCAACTTAGAAATCGACCAAGATTATTTAGAAGTAGCAAAATCGCAAAAAAAAAAAATTACAACAAAACCATTACAGTGAACTACCACTTACAATTGCTTTTCGTCGCCCTACACAAAGCTAGCTGCGGCAAACAGAGCTTGACTCTGGTGGTTAGGTCCCTTGTGGTGGAACCAGCCCACCCAGGTTCAAGTCCTAGACTTGACATGGGTGTTTGTATTTACCTGGATTTATTTCAGGATTTAACCGGCGCTATGCTGACTTGCCCGTCAACAGCGAGGCGCCAGTGGTGACTTCGTCAACCTCAAGATATGCCGGCTCAGTTACTCGGAGGTGCTCATAGGTGCACAAGGGCTGCTCATACGCTGCTTCAGACGCCAAGGGTGTTTGTACGTGCGTGTTTGGGCGTCTCATGACCTGTGTTCTAAAAAAAAAAAAAAAGCTAGCTGCGCGGCCGATTCATGCAGGGGAAGGGACCGCACGTACCACCGGCTGTCAATGGTGCTCCATGGACCATGGACGTGCGTAGACATTTGTACTAGGTATGCACAGGCGAGCCACTGCAATCTCACTCTCTCTTTCTCTCTCTCTCTCCCAGCCGATGCCAGATATTAGCATCGATCCCCTCTCCCATGAACCACCTCCCACGCAGTTGGTCTCGGTTAGTAACAATGGCGTTCTCATTCCTACGTGAGCTATTCCTCGCCTCCTCCCTCCTCCTCCTGCTCATTCCCTTGTACCGCCAGCTCAAGTCCAGGAGCTCCAAGACCAACCCGGCGCTCCCCACGGACTGGCCGGTGGTGGGCATGTTAGCAAATAAACCGGCGACCGGTGTGTCCGGCGTGTACGTGCGTGTGTGTTTGGGTCGTTCTCCTAGGTCTAGGATTAGAGTCCAGTATACGTGTGTGTTGCAGGAGGCGCGTGAGTCGGCTCGCGTTGGATTCTGCCGCTTACGGTTAGGTAGTTAGCGAGAGTAGGGGGCAGCCTGGGCGATCTGTTGCTGATCGCGTCGTGTGCGTAGTGGCGTGCCGAGAGCGCGGCCTGCAGGCGCGGATCGTGGGCGTTGTGGGCATGTGGACGGGAGTAGAGCGCTCAGTTCGTGCGGGCGTACTCCACGTATAAATTCCCCTGCTGTGTACTGCTTTGTAAGCCAGTTGAATAGAGAAAAGAATTCGGGCGTTCGAGCGCCCACGGCGGCGCTCCGTGCGCCGGCCGGCAAAACTCCCTGTGTCTCTACTCTCTACTCCAGTTGTCGTCTCCCACCTCCTGTCCTCGTTCGTGCGAGAGCAGAGGTCGAAGAGAGAGAGAGAGGGTGCAGCCTCGGGCTGCACCAACAGGGCATGCTCCCGTCCCTCATCGCTAACATCCACGACTTCCACGGCTACGCCACCGCGCTCTTCGCCGCCTCCGGGCCGGGCCACAGCTACGAGGTGCGCGCCCCCAGCATGCGCTTCTTCTGCACCTGCGACCCGGCCAACGTGCGCCACATCTTCGTCTCCAACTTCCCCAACTACCCCAAGGGCGACGACTTCGCCTCCTTCTTCGACACCATGGGCGGCAGCTTCTTCAACGCCGACGGCGAGTCGTGGCGCCGCCAGCGCGCCAGGGTGCAGCACCTCATGGCAAGCCCACGGCTGCTGGCGTTCATGGCAGGGTCCTGCTGCGACAAGGTGGAAAGGGGACTCATGCCGGCGCTGGCGCGCGCGGCGAGCGCCCGGGCGCCGTTCGACATGCAGGAGCTGCTCACTAGGTTCGCCTACGACATGACGGCCATGCCAGTCTTCGGGGTGGACCCCGGCCTTCTGTCGGCGCGCATGCCGCCCATGGACGTCCCGAACGCCATGGACGCCGTCATGGAGGTCGGCTTCTTCCGGCACACCGTGCCAATCTCTTGCTGGAAGCTCATGAGGCGTCTCAGGATCGGTCCCGAGAGGAAGCTCGCCGTGGCACAGCCGGTGCTGCGCCGGTTCGTCGCGGAGATGCTCCAGAAAAGGGCACACGAGAACAACGGAGCGCAGCAGCTGGACATAGTTTCTTCCTACATCGACGACCCGGAGTATGTGGGGTTAGACGGGGAGCCCAAGGACTTCCTCTACGCGACGATCATCAACTACATGTTCGCTGGGCGCGACACGGTCGGCACGACGCTGGCGTGGCTCTTGTACAACCTGACGCAGCACCCGCACGTCGTGTCCAACATCAGGAGAGAACTGGAACCCATCGTCGCCTCCCGCAAAGCAGCGACGGGCGAAGATGGTGGGAACGGCATGGCGGTGTTCGAGCCGGACGAGACGATCGAAACCCCTCGTTTACCTCTCGGCGGCGTTGTTCGAGTCAATGAGGCTGCACCCTCCGGGCCCGATCGAGCGCAAGGCGATGCTGGCCGACGACGTGCTGCCGAGCGGGCACGAGGTGCGCGCGGGCGACACCGTGCTGATCTCGGTCTACTCCATGGGAAGGATGGAGCGCGTGTGGGGCGAGGACTGCGCGGAGTACCGGCCGGAGAGGTGGGTTACGGCGGAAGACGGCGGCGGTGCGGCGGTGCGGCATGTACCGGCGCACAGGTTCATGCCGTTCAACGCCGGGCCGAGGTCGTGCCTGGGGAAGGACGTGTCGGTGGCGCAGATGAAGAGCGTTGTCGCCGCCGTGGTGTGGAACTTCGACCTGGAGGTGGTGCCAGGACACGTCGTGGAGCCGAAGCTGTCCGTCGTGTTGCAGATGAAGAACGGGCTCGTGGTGACGGCGGCGAGGAGGGGGTCAGATGCCGCCGACGAGACGACTGAGCTGTGCCGTGGCCAGCAGTAACAACAAGCTCGATATCTGATCACTCGTCTTCCATAAAAAGTGGGCTTTCTACCGTGTATGGATTCACCGTCCTTTTGTTGCTTCATGTTACATATGCATGGTGTTTCTTCAAGGTCGTTTGTGTTTGGTACGTCAGGCTTCTTGTAAGTGCATTGAACGGCGGATCCATGCAATGCAAGTTAATTAGCTAGCTAGTGTGTGCCGTAGGAAATCATTTCTGGTGATCGTACGTGGGCGTGTAAAATGGTACAGTAGTGTATGTCAATTGCTGTGTTCATGTGTTGGGTCGATGGATCCGTAGATCTCTGTTGATGAGACGTGGGGCTAGCTCCGCGGTGCGGTGCCGTGCACGTGACATGACGGTCTGATCGATCTACCCATGCAACGGCACTCAAAATTCGAGTTTGCCAAATTACCATTACAATCTCGGGTTTTATGCCAAAAATTTACCATTTCCGTTAGCGTCAGATGTCAAACTAGTTAGAAGCCGAACTACTCCCGTTAGTCAAACCGTGAAACTCTTGTCAGATTCTCTCGGATGCCAAATCTGCCCTTGTTTAAACCTAGCTAAAATTTTAAGGCACTACCGGAAAAATCGTGCCTGTGCAAGTATGAAAAATACTCGGGTAAGGCCAAATCCTATCCGGTTGAACTTAAATTTTTCGATAAAGAGCGCTCTATTAAACTCATAATTAAGATAGTGCCCGGCTAATACAATTCAAACGAACTTATTGTTGAATGTAGATGGGCTGCAGTCCAGTAAGGCAGCCCATATAGTCTACAATTCCTGAAATCTCAAGGCCCATCACGTTGGCAGCTTGGGACAGCCTTGGGGGACAAAGTTTAGTCCCACATTGCTAGTTGGGAGAGAGTTGGAGTGGTATATAAGGGCTGCTGTTCTAGTCATTCCAAGTGAGTGAGAAGAGAAAGAGCCCTCGCGCACTCCTCCTCCTCCGCCCGCCCCGCCTCGCCTCGTCACGCACGCACGCACGCACCGTTTCGTGACTCGAGTTCGAGACACACTCAAGGAAGCCTAAACTTTTTGCTTGGTGCACCAACTGTGTTGGGTACGTGTCGACCTGCATGTGCATGTTCGCCGCGTGTCCCTGGCTTCCTACGCGTGTCAACGCGGTCGGGTCGGGTCGGGTTCCCAGGCTATACAAGGAGACAGATCAGATCTAGAGAAATATACAGTTCTCAGAACTCTCTAGTTCATCTCTCTCGAGAAGTTCCTTTTGCTGCGCTACTGTCTAGTCTTCCCCATCCCGGCGATTGCGTGCACAGCCGTCCGGAAGAGCAGGCCTCCGAAACTCCGTCCGTTGAGATCCTGCACCGGGAGACGGGCGATAAGGTTTTTGGGGAGCGTCTCGGCGCGACTGCTCGCTACTGTTCGTCCTCTTCTTCGACGACCCGGCTGCTTCATCGACAGATCCGACTACACCATGGGCGACATCAACAATAGCCATGGTGGTGGTGGTGTCTTCTTTGGTGCGACCTTCCCGGTCGCGATGTACGTGCTTTTCCTCTCATACCTTGCACTGCTACTTGTTCCATGTTCAGATCTGATGCATGTGCTTAGTCTGATGAGTATGGTTAAGTATGCTTGTGCATCTGTAATGTTGCTTTCGGTAATTAAACTCACACGGAAATTGCCTAATAATCTAACAATCCAAAAACCTTATATGCTTAGGCAATTTTCACCGTCTGGTTTTGCTGCTGCGCTTAAACCGAGCCCGTTTACGGGTTCTCATTTCAAGAGATGGCAGAGTAAGACCCTCTTGTGGCTCACTTCTATGGGTGTGCATCGAGTTGCGGAAGGTACTCCCAGAGGTCCGCTTACTCCTGAAGAGGATAAAGCGTTCGGGGATGCCACCGTAATCTTTGTGGGTGCCGTCCTAAGTGTGCTTGGAGACAAGTTGGTTGATGCTTATCTACACATCCGAAATGGGAAGGAACTGTGGGATGCACTAGACGCCAAGTTTGGTGCTGCCGATGCCGGAGGTGAACTGTATGCTATGGAGCAGTTCAATGACTACAGAATGGTTGAGAACCGATCTGTAGTAGAACAGGCTCATGAGATACAGATCATGGCAAAGGAACTCGAGCTCCTCAAGTGTGTGCTACCGGACAAGTTTGTCGCGGGATGCATTGTCGCTAAGCTTCCCCCTTGATGGAGGAACTTTGCCACTTCCCTGAAACATCAGAGGCATGAGTTTTCTGTTGAGAATATCATGGGCTCTCTGGATGTTGAGGAGAAGGCGAGGGCAAAAGACAAACACACTGGAGGAACCGAGGGACGTTCTGCTTCCAATATGGTGCAGAAAAATGCCCACAAGTCCAAGGGAAAGAACAAGGGAGTCTCCCAGACTACCAACTTCAAGAAGAAGGGGAAAACGGAGAAGAAAGATCCTTGCTGGGTGTGTGGCGAGACTGGCCATTGGGCCAATCGTTGTCCACAACGCAAAGGAAAGAAATGTCAGGCTGGACAGAACTCAAATTCTGTCAGCATGGTCATTGGCAACACAGAGGAAGGAACTACAGGGTATGGTAATATGTTACCTACTGTTCTTTCGGTGTTTCAGCCCACCGAATGGTGGGTTGATACAGGTGCTAATGTTCATGTGTGTGCTGACATCTCCATGTTTACCTCTTATCAGGCACGAGGTTCCTCAGTAATGATGGGGAATGGGTTGCATGCTACTGTTCGTGGTGTTGGCACGGTAGATCTGAAGTTTACTTCAGGAAAGATCGTGCAACTGAAGAACGTGCTGCATGTCCCTTCTATCAAGAAGAATCTCGTTAGTGGCTCCCGTCTTATGAAAGATGGGTTTAAGTTGGTGTTTGAGTCCAATAAAGTTGTACTGTCTAAGTATGGAACTTTTGTTGGAAAGGGATATGAGTGTGAGGGAATGTTGCGCTTCTCTCTAGAAGACTTCTGTGATAATGTTGTGAACCATGTAAGCACTAGTGTTAATGAAACTAATGTTTGGCATTCACGACTTTGTCATGTTAATTTCGGTTGTATGACGCGGCTCGCTGATATGAGTTTAATTCCGAAATTCACCTTTGTCAAAGGCTCTAAGTGCCATGCTTGTGTGCAAGCAAAGCAGCCTCGCAAGCCTCACAAGCCTGCGAAGGAAAGAAACTTGGCACCACTAGAGCTCATACATTCAGATCTATGTGAGATGAATGGTGAGTTGACAAAAGGTGGAAATAAATTTTTCATGACTTTGATTGATGATTCCACTAGGTACTGTTATGTGTATCTCCTCAAAACTAAAGATGAGGCTCTTGATTTCTTTAAAATCTATAAGGCTGAAGTTGAGAATCAACTTGAAAGAAAGATAAAAAGGGTTCGGTCCGATCGTGGTGGAGAGTACTTTTCTAATGAGTTCAATTTATTCTGTGCGGAACATGGTATAATCCATGAGAGGACGCCTCCCAATTCCCCACAATCCAATGGGATTGCGGAAAGGAAAAACCGTACTCTAACAGATTTGGTTAATGCCATGTTAGATGTTTCGGGTTTATCCAAGGAATGGTGGGGGGAGGCTATATTGACTTCGTGTCATGTCCTAAACCGTGTTCCAACCAAGAATAAAGAGATTACCCCTTATGAGGAATGGGAAAAGAAAAGACCAACACTCTCCTACCTACGAACTTGGGGCTGTTTGGCTAAAGTGAATTTGCCAATCACCAAAAAGCGAAAGCTTGGACCAAAAACCGTGGACTGTGTCTTTCTTGGCTATGCTGCCCATAGCATTGCTTATAGATTTCTTGTGGTGAAATCTGGAGTGGACGACATGAATGTTGGCACCATCTTTGAATCAAGAGATGCTACATTCTTTGAGGACATATTTCCTATGAGAGATATGCATGGCATGTCTAGTTGGGAATTGATGTCTACGTTCCCCCTCCTTTCCTGTAGACAGTGTTGGGCCTCCAAGAGCAGAGGTTTGTAGAACAACAGCAAGTTTTCCCTTAAGTGGATCACCCAAGGTTTATCGAACTCAGGGAGGAAGAGGTCAAAGATATCCCTCTCATGCAACCCTGCAACCACAAAGCAAGAAGTCTCTTGTGTCCCCAACACACCTAATAGGTGCACTAGTTCGGCGAAGAGATAGTGAAATACAGGTGGTATGAATATATATGAGCAGTAGCAACGGTGCCGATAAATAGCTTGTCGGGCGTGTAGTTGATGGTGGTAGTATTGCAGCAGTAGTAACACAAGAAAGCATTAGAACAAGCGATAGTAACGCAGAATTTAGGAACAAGGCCTAGGGATTACACTTTCACTAGTGGACACTCTCAACATTGATCACATAACAGAACAGATAAATGCATACTCTACACTCTTGTTGGATGATGAACACATTGCGTAGGATTACACGAACCCTCAATGCCGGAGTTAACAAGCTCCACAATAATGCTCATGTTTAAGTAACCTTATAGTGTAAGATAGATCAATAGACTAAACCAAGTACTAACATAGCATGCACACTGTCACCTTCATGCATATGTAGGAGGAATAGATCACATCAATATTATCATAGCAATAGTTCACTTCGCAATCTACAAGAGATCATGATCATAGCATAAACCAAGTACTAACACGGTGCACACACTGTCACCTTTACACACGTGCAGGAGGAATAGAACTACTTTAATAACATTGCTAGAGTAGCACATAGATGAATAGTGATACAAAACTCATATGAATCTCAATCATGTAAAGCAGCTCATGAGATTATTGTATTGAGGTACATGGGAGAGATGAACCACATAGCTACCGGTACAGCCCCGAGCCTCGATGGAGAACTACTCCCTCCTCATGGGAGCAGCAGCGGTGATGAAGATGGCGGTGGAGATGGCAGCGGTGTCGATGGAGAAGCCTTCCGGAGGCACTTCCCCGCTCCGGCGTGCGTCGAACAGAGACTCCTGTCCCCCAGATCTTGGCCTCGCGATGGCGGCGGCTCTGGAAGGTTTCTGTGGTTTTCGTCGTACGTATCAGGGTTTTCGATCCAGGGGCTTTATATAGGCGAAGAGGCGGCGCAGGAGGGTCGAAGGGGCGACGACACCATAGGGCGGCGCGGCCTGGGCCTGGGCCGCGCCGGCCTATGGTCTGGGGGCCCAGTGCCCCCCCTCTGGTCCTTCCCGGGTGTTCTGGATGCTTCCGGTGAAAATAGGAACTTGGGCGTTGATTTCGTCCGATTCCGAGAATATTTCGTTACTAGGATTTCTGAAACCAAAAACAGCAGAAAACAGGAACTGACACTTCGGCATCTTGTTAATAGGTTAGTTCCAGAAAATGCACGAATATGACATAAAGTGTGCATAAAACATGTAGATAACATCAATAATGTGGCATGGAACATAAGAAATTATCGATACGTCGGAGACGTATCAGCATCCCCAAGCTTAGTTCTGCTCGTCCCGAGCAGGTAAAACGATAACACAGATAATTTCTGGAGTGACATGCCATCATAACCTTGATCATACTATTTGTAAACATATGTAATGAATGCAGCAATCCAAGACAATGGTAATGACATGAGTAAACAAATGAATCATATAGCAAAGACTTTTCATGAATAGCACTTCAAGACAAGCATCAATTAAGTCTTGCATAAGAGTTAACTCATAAAGCAATAATTCAAAGTAAAGGCATTGAAGCAACACAAAAGAAGATTAAGTTTCAGCGGTTGCTTTCAACTTGTAACATGTATATCTCATGGATATTGTCAACATAGAGTAATATAATAAGTGCAATAAGCAAGTATGTAGGAATCAATGCATAGTTCACACAAGTGTTTGCTTCTTGAAATGGAGAGAAATAGGTGAATTGACTCAACATTGAAAGTAAAAGAATGGTCCTCCATAGAGGAAAAGCATCGATTGCTATATTTGTGCTAGAGCTTTGATTTTGAAAACATGAAACAATTTTGTCAACGGTAGTAATAAAGCATATGTATCATGTAAATTATATCTTATAAGTTGCAAGCCTCGTGCATAGTATACTAATAGTGCCCGCACCTTGTCCTAATTAGCTTGGACTACCGGATCATCACAATGCACATGTTTTTACCAAGTGTCACAAAGGGGTACCTCTATGCCGCCTGTACAAAGGTCTAAGGAGAAAGCTCGCATTGGATTTCTCGCTATTGATTATTCTTCAACTTAGACATCCATACCGGGACAACATAGACAACAGATAATGGACTCCTCTTTTATGCATAAGCATGTAACAACAATTAATAATTTTCTCATTTGAGATTGAGGATATATGTCCAAAACTGAAACTTCCACCATGGATCATGGCTTTAGTTAGCGGCCCAATGTTCTTCTCTAACAATATGCATGCTTAACCATAAGGTGGTAGATCACTCTTACCTCAGACAAGACGGACATGCATAGCAACTCACATGAAATTCAACAAAGAGTAGTTGATGGCGTCCCCAGTGAACATGGTTATCGCACAACAAGCAACTTAATAAGAGATAAAGTGCATAATTACATATTCAATACCACAATAGTTTTTAAGCTATTTGTCCCATGAGCTATATATTGCAAAGGTGAATGATGGAATTTTAAAGGTAGCACTCAAGCAATTTACTTTGGAATGGCGGGAAATACCATGTAGTAGGTAGGTATGGTGGACACAAATGGCATAGTGGTTGGCTCAAGTATTTTGGATGCATGAGAAGTATTCCCTCTCGATACAAGGTTTAGGCTAGCAAGGCTATTTGAAACAAACACAAGGATGAACCGGTGCAGCAAAACTCACATAAAAAAACATATTGAAAACATTATAAGACTCTACACCGTCTTCCTTGTTGTTCAAACTCAATACTAGAAATTATCTAGACCTTAGAGAGACCAAATATGCAAACCAAATTTTAGCATGCTCTATGTATTTCTTCATTAATAGGTGCAAAGCATATGATGCAAGAGCTTAATCATGAGCACAACAATTGCCAAGTATCACATTACCCAAGACATTAATAGCAATTACTACATGTATCATTTTCCAATTCCAACCATATAACAATTTAACGAAGAAGAAACTTCGCCATGAATACTATGAGTAGAAACCAAGGACATACTTGTCCATATGCTACAGCGGAGCGTGTCTCTCTCCCATAAAGTGAATGCTAGGATCCATTTTATTCAAACAAAACAAAAAAAACAAAAACAAAACGACGCTCCAAGAAAAGCACATAAGATGTGATGGAATAAAAATATAGTTTCAGGGGAGGAACCTGATAATGTTGTCGATGAAGAAGGGGATGCCTTGGGCATCCCCAAGCTTAGACGCTTGAGTCTTCTTGATATATGTAGGGGTGAACCACCGGGGCATCCCCAAGCTTAGAGCTTTCACTCTCCTTGATCATGTTGCATCATACTCCTCTCTTGATCCTTGAAAACTTTCTCCACACCAAACTCGAAACAACTCATTAGAGGGTTAGTGCACAATAAAAATTAACATATTCAGAGGTGACACAATCATTCTTAACACTTCTGGACATTGCATAATGCTACTGGACATTAATGGATCAAAGAAATTCATCCAACATAGCAAAAGAGGCAATGCGAAATAAAAGGCAGAATCTGTCAAAACAGAACAGTTCGTATTGACGAATTTTAAAATGGTACCATACTTGCTGAAATGAAAATGCCCAAATTGAATGAAAGTTGCGTACATATCTGAGGATCATGCAAGTAAATTGGCTTAATTTTCTGAGCTACCTACAGGGAGGTGGACCCAGATTCGTGACAGCAAAGAAATCTGGAACTGCGCAGTAATCCAAATCTAGTACTTACTTTTCTATCAACGGCTTAACTTGGCACAAGAAAACACAAAACTAAGATAAGGAGAGGTTGCTACAGTAGTAAACAACTTCCAAGACATAAAATAAAAACAAAGTACTGTAGTAAAATAACACATGGGTTATCTCCCAAGAAGTTCTTTCTTTATAGCCATTAAGATGGGCTCAGCAGTTTTAATAATCCATTCGCGGGAAATAGTATTTGAAGCAAAAGAGAGCTTCAAGAGGCAAATTCAAAACAGATTTAAGTCTAACATGCTTCCTATGAAGAGGAATCTTGTACACAAATGAATTCATGAAGAACAAAGTGACAAGCATAAGAGGATAAAACCCGAGTAACTTCAAGATTCTCAACATAAAGAGGGGAAACTTAATATTATTAAGATGCATACAACCATATTTCCCTCTCTCATAATAACTTTCAGTAGCATCATTGATGAAATCCACAATATACTCATCACTTAAAACATTCTTATCATGGTTCATATGCATAGAAGTATCATTAATTTTGGCATAAGAAGAGTTATTCTCATTAATAGTAATTGGAGCAAGATTATTATCAAGAATTTGAACATGGTACACTAGTTGCATATTAAAAGAATTGTTTTTGGTAATCCAATCATGACTATGACAAGTTTCATAAGGGTAGTTATACCCTATATCATAGCATTCTTTATAATAATCATCAAAGATCGGAGGCACAGTGTCATCATAAGAAATAGAATAGTTATCTTTCACAGTCGGTTTATCTATGACCATACCATCGTTGTTATTAGAAGGAGATGTATCAAACACATAATGATCAGTAGCAAATGGATTTTCAAACACCTCTTCCCCAAGCTTACAGCTTTCTATATTATTATGGGAGGAAGCATGGATAGCACTGACACTATGGCAATTATTATCATCATTTTCAGAATTAGTTTCCCAGAGATTTGCAATATCAAAAGTAGTGTGCTCATTCAAATCATGATCGCTAATGTATGTAAAGGGCATAGGAAGATCATCATATTTAGATTCATTATCACAATAATCATTAGGAGCAACATACTTACGGTTACTTAGCGTTATCTCATTCACGCGGGGATACGCCGTTACCTCTTTCTTTTTATTCTTCTTCTTCTTCTTCGTTCCCTTCTTCTTCTTCTTCTCTTCCTTCTCCTCGTTCCCTTCTTTAGGAGGAAGAGGCTTGAAGGGTAGCTTGTCCGCATAACCTGATTTATTTTCAGAAACAATAGAAGAAACTTGGGAGGATCCCTCCTTTTCATTAATTAGTTGAAAACACACAGCGGTCCTATCATATTTTGGCAAGGTGTCATCTTCTAAAATATTTTGTATGTAAGTATTTGTATGGCTATTATCAATGCAATAAGAAAAACACCCATGCAGGACATCATCAATATCAAGATCACTCATATGTAACAAAGAGATTTTTCTCGACAGTTCTTCACACCCCAAAAATAAAGTAAGTTCATCATGCTGATTAGGAGTAATTTCATCATCACAATACAAATTTGCAGCACTCATTGGGTTCAAATTATCATTGGAGGAGCATTGAAAATTAAAATGACCCACTTCATGGCAAACTTCACAAATAAAAGGATAGAGGGCACAAACTTTTTTACCAAGATCATCTAGAGCCCTAAACCACTTTCTAGTTTTTTCATTAATATGATGGATGCAATATTCATCTTTGACTTGATTAATTCCACAAGGTCTATGCATTCCACAAAAATTAACATGCTTATAAGAAATAGCATTCTTAGGAGTTTGAGCATGCTTATTGCAATAATTAACAACAATTTGATTCTTCATGCAAGCCTCTTTAAAAGGTTCATGATACTTATCAAAATTCTTTTTAGGCAATTCAAAATGAGAAGCAAAGGCTTTATAAAGATTTGCAGCAACTTGAGAGTCAAGACCATAAGTAGCACTCATATTTCGAAATTTATCGGTATCCATAAAAGCTTCAATGCATTCATAATCATAATTTATACCTGACTCTTTACCTTCATTGTTCTCCCATCCTTCAGCGTTGTCCTCAATCCGATCAAGAAGATCCCACCTAGCTTCAATCTCCTTGCTTGTGAAAGATCCCTCCGAACAGGCATCCAGATAGTCCTTGTGTTGTCCTGAAAGTCTCGCATAAAAATTGTTAACAATAACATTACGGGGGAGCTCATGAATGGGACATTTGAGCATTAGTGACTTTAGTCTCCCCCACGCTTGAGAAATACTCTCTCCATCACGAGGATAAAAGTTATAAATATAATTCCTATCAATATGCACTTCATGAGGAGGATAAAATTTAGAATAAAACCGGGGCACAATATCATTCCATTCAAGAGAATCCCCATTATCCAGTAATTTATACCAATGCGCCGCTTTACCAGACAGCGATATAGAGAATAGTTTCTTCCTCACTTCATCCATAGCAATACCTGCACACTTGAATAAACCGCATAATTCATGCAAGAACAATAAATGATCTCCAGGGTGGACAGTTCCATCCCCTGTATAACGGTTATCCATAACGCGTTCAATAATTTGCATAGGTATTTTATACGGAATACTTTCGGCAGGTGGATTTAAAATATCAGAAGCATCATTAGAGTTATCGCATATGGGAGATAAAGCATTATCAGAGCAAAATATTTCTTCCAAAGCTGAGGAGCAAAAAAGATTATTTTTATATAAACTAGCTTCCCCAAGCTTAGACTTTTCCATAGTATTAGCAGTAATTGCATTTATACTAATAACATCGCTACTAGCATGCAAATAAGGTTCCATAGGTTTTTTAATTTTCGCATCAAACAATTCTAAATCAGGAAAAAGATTAAAAAGCTCACCAATTTTTTTGTTGTTTTCCATTATGCCTAACTAGTGTAAATAAGAAACAAAAAGATGCAATTGCAGAATCTAAAGGAAATAGCTTCGAGTACTTACAACGGCGGAAAATAGCTTGGTAGCCGAGGTCCGGAGTGTGAGTACCTTTTACCTTTCCTCCCCGGCAACGGCGCCAGAAAATAGCTTGATGTCTACGTTCCCCCTCCTTTCCTGTAGACAGTGTTGGGCCTCCAAGAGCAGAGGTTTGTAGAACAGCAGCAAGTTTTCCCTTAAGTGGATCACCCAAGGTTTATCGAACTCAGGGAGGAAGAGGTCAAAGATATCCCTCTCATGCAACCCTGCAACCACAAAGCAAGAAGTCTCTTGTGTCCCCAACACACCTAATAGGTGCACTAGTTCGGCGAAGAGATAGTGAAATACAGGTGGTATGAATATATATGAGCAGTAGCAACGGTGCCAGTAAATAGCTTGCTGGCGTGTAGTTGATGGTGGTAGTATTGCAGCAGTAGTAACACAGTAAAACAGTAAACAAGCAGTAGTAACGCAGTATTTAGGAACAAGGCCTAGGGATTACACTTTCACTAGTGGACACTCTCAACATTGATCACATAACAGAACAGATAAATGCATACTCTACACTCTTGTTGGATGATGAACACATTGCGTAGGATTACACGAACCCTCAATGCCGGAGTTAACAAGCTCCACAATAATGCTCATGTTTAAGTAACCTTATAGTGTAAGATAGATCAATAGACTAAACCAAGTACTAACATAGCATGCACACTGTCACCTTCATGCATATGTAGGAGGAATAGATCACATCAATATTATCATAGCAATAGTTAACTTCGCAATCTACAAGAGATCATGATCATAGCATAAACCAAGTACTAACACGGTGCACACACTGTCACCTTTACACACGTGCAGGAGGAATAGAACTACTTTAATAACATTGCTAGAGTAGCACATAGATGAATAGTGATACAAAACTCATATGAATCTCAATCATGTAAAGCAGCTCATGAGATTATTGTATTGAGGTACATGGGAGAGATGAACCACATAGCTACCGGTACAGCCCCGAGCCTCGATGGAGAACTACTCCCTCCTCATGGGAGCAGCAGCGGTGATGAAGATGGCGGTGGAGATGGCAGCGGTGTCGATGGAGAAGCCTTCCGGGGGCACTTCCCCGCTCCGGTAGCGTGCCGGAACAGAGACTCCTGTCCCCCAGATCTTGGCCTCGCGATGGCGGCGGCTCTGGAAGGTTTCTGTGGTTTTCGTCGTACGTATCAGGGTTTTCGATCCAGGGGCTTTATATAGGCGAAGAGGCGGCGCAGGAGGGTCGAAGGGGCGACGACACCATAGGGCGGCGCGGCCAGGGCCTGGGCCGCGCCGGCCTATGGTCTGGGGGCCCAGTGCCCCCCCTCTGGTCCTTCCCGGGTGTTCTGGATGCTTCCGGTGAAAATAGGAACTTGGGCGTTGATTTCGTCCGATTCCGAGAATATTTCGTTACTAGGATTTCTGAAACCAAAAACAGCAGAAAACAGGAACTGGCACTTCGGCATCTTGTTAATAGGGTAGTTCCAGAAAATGCACGAATATGACATAAAGTGTGCATAAAACATGTAGATAACATCAATAATGTGGCATGGACCATAAGAAATTATCGATACGTCGGAGACGTATCAGGAATCTGATCCAATACATGAAACTCCTATGGAGTCTGATGAGGAATCTGATGATGAGAGTTCAGATTCTGATGAAGATAACAATGAAGCTCCCACAAGGAGTAAGAGACAAAGGACTGCAAAGTCTTTTGGTAATGATTTCATTGTGTATCTTGTGGATGATACTCCCACTACCGTTTCAGAAGCTCTCGCATCTCCTGATGCAGACTACTGGAAGGAAGCGGTTCAAAGCGAGATGGATTCCATCTTGGCTAATGGAACGTGGGAGTTATCTGAGCGTCCTTATGGGTGCAAACCTGTAGGATGTAAATGGGTATTTAAGAAGAAGCTTCGAGCTGATGGTACTATTGAGAAGTACAAGGCTCGGCTTGTAGCCAAAGGCTATACCCAAAAGGAAGGCGAAGATTTCTTCGATACCTACTCACCTGTGGCGAGATTGACCACTGATGGCGTGTAACTCACACGTTCGTTGGGAACCCCAAGAGGAAGGTATGATGCGCACAGCAGCAAGTTTTCCCTCAGAAAGAAACCAAGGTTTATCGAACCAGGAGGAGCCAAGAAGCACGTTGAAGGTTGATGGCGGCGGGATGTAGTGCGGCGCAACACCAGAGATTCCGGCGCCAACGTGGAACCTGCACAACACAACCAAAGTACTTTGCCCCAACGAAACAGTGAGGTTGTCAATCTCACCGGCTTGCTGTAACAAAGGATTAACCGTATTGTGTGGAAGATGATTGTTTGCAGAAAACAGTAGAACAAGTATTGCAGTAGATTGTATTTCAGTAAAGAGAATTGGACCGGGGTCCACAGTTCACTAGAGGTGTCTCTCCCATAAGACGAACAGCATGTTGGGTGAACAAATTACAGTTGGGCAATTGACAAATAAAGAGGGCATGACCATGCACATACATATCATGATGAGTATAGTGAGATTTAATTGGGCATTACGACAAAGTACATAGACCACCATCCAACTGCATCTATGCCTAAAAAGTCCACCTTCAGGTTATCATCCGAACCCCCTCCAGTATTAAGTTGCAAAGCAACAGACAATTGCATTAAGTATGGTGCGTAATGTAATCAACAACTACATCCTTAGACATAGCATCAATGTTTTATCCCTAGTGGCAACAGCACAACACAACCTTAGAACTTTACATCCTTTGTCCCGGTGTCAATGCAGCATGAACCCACTATCGAGCATAAGTACTCCCTCTTGGAGTTACAAGCATCTACTTGGCCAGAGCATCTACTAGTAACGGAAAGCATGCAAGATCATAAACAACACGTAGATATAACTTTGATAATCAACATAACAAGTATTCTCTATTCATCGGATCCCAACAAACGCAACATATAGAATTACAGATAGATGATCTTGATCATGTTAGGCAGCTCACAAGATCCGACAATGATAGCACAATGGGGAGAAGACAACCATCTAGCTACTGCTATGGACCCATAGTCCAGGGGTAGACTACTCACACATCACACCGGAGGCGACCATGGCGGCGTAGAGTCCTCCGGGAGATGATTCCCCTCTCGGCAGGGTGCCGGAGGCGATCTCCTGGATCCCCCGAGATGGGATCGGCGTTGGCGGCGTCTCTGGAAGGTTTTCCGTATCGTGGCTCTCGGTACTGGGGTTTCGTCACGGAGGCTTTAAGTAGGCGGAAGGGCAAGTCAAGAGGCGGCACGGGGGGCCCAGACCATAGGCCGGCGCGGCCAGGGTGGGGCCGCGCCGCCTCTAGGGTTTGGCCACCCCGTGGCCCCTCTTCGTTTCGTCTTCGGTCTTCCGGAAGCTTCGTGGAAAAATAGGCCCCTGGGCTTTGATTTCGTCCAATTCCGAGAATATTTCCTTACTAGGATTTCTGAAACCAAAAACAGACGAAACAAGAATCGACACTTCGGCATCTTGTTAATAGGTTAGTTCCAGAAAATGCACGAATATGACATAAAGTGTGCATAAAACATGTAGATAACATCAATAATGTGGCATGGAACATAAGAAATTATCGATACGTCGGAGACGTATCAGCATCCCCAAGCTTAGTTCTGCTCGTCCCGAGCGGGTAAAACGATAACACAGATAATTTCTGGAGTGACATGCCATCATAATCTTGATCATACTATTTGTAAAGCATATGTAGTGAATGCAGCGATCAAAACAATGTATATGACATGAGTAAACAAGTGAATCATAAAGCAAAGACTTTTCATGAATAGCACTTCAAGACAAGCATTAATAAGTCTTGCATAAGAGTTAACTCATAAAGCAATAATTCAAAGTAAAGGCATTGAAGCAACACAAAAGAAGATTAAGTTTCAGCGGTTGCTTTCAACTTGTAACATGTATATCTCATGGATATTGTCAACATAGAGTAATATAATAAGTGCAATAAGCAAGTATGTAGGAATCAATGCACAGTTCACACAAGTGTTTGCTTCTTGAGGTGGAGAGAAATAGGTGAACTGACTCAACATTGAAAGTAAAAGAATGGTCCTCCATAGAGGAAAAGCATCGATTGCTATATTTGTGCTAGAGCTTTGATTTTGAAAACATGAAACAATTTTGTCAACGGTAGTAATAAAGCATATGCATCATGTAAATTATATCTTATAAGTTGCAAGCCTCATGCATAGTGTACTAATAGTGCCCGCACCTTGTCCTAATTAGCTTGGACTACCGGATCATCACAATGCACTGTTTTAACCAAGTGTCACAAAGGGGTACCTCTATGCCGCCTGTACAAAGGTCTAAGGAGAAAGCTCGCATTGGATTTCTCGCTATTGATTATTCTTCAACTTAGACATCCATACCGGGACAACATAGACAACAGATAATGGACTCCTCTTTTATGCATAAGCATGTAACAACAATTAATAATTTTCTCATTTGAGATTGAGGATATATGTCCAAAACTGAAACTTCCACCATGGATCATGGCTTTAGTTAGCGGCCCAATGTTCTTCTCTAACATATGCATGCTTAACCATAAGGTGGTAGATCTCTCTTACTTCAGACAAGACGGACATGCATAGCAACTCACATGAAATTCAACAATGAATAGTTGATGGCGTCCCCAGTGAACATGGTTATCGCACAACAAGCAACTTAATAAGAGATAAAGTGCATAAGTACATATTCAATACCACAATAGTTTTTAAGCTATTTGTCCCATGAGCTATATATTGTAAGGCGAATGATGGAATTTTAAAGGTAGCACTCAAGCAATTTACTTTGGAATGGCGGAAAATACCATGCAGTAGGTAGGTATGGTGGACACAAATGGCATAGTGGTTGGCTCAAGTATTTTGGATGCATGAGAAGTATTCCCTTTTGATACAAGGTTTAGGCTAGCAAGGCTTATTTGAAACAAACACAAGGATGAACCGGTGCAGCAAAACTCACATAAAAGACATATTGAAAACATTATAAGACTCTACACCGTCTTCCTTGTTGTTCAAACTCAATACTAGAAATTATCTAGACCTTAGAGAAACCAAATATGCAAACCAAATTTTAGCATGCTCTATGTATTTCTTCATTAATGAGTGCAAAGCATATGATGCAAGAGCTTAAACATGAGCACAACAATTGCCAAGTATCACATTACCCAAGACATTTATAGCAATTACTACGTGTATCATTTTCCAATTCCAACCATATAACAATTTAACGAAGGAGAAACTTCGTTATGAATACTATGAGTAGAAACCAAGGACATACTTGTCCATATGCTACAGCGGAGCGTGTCTCTCTCCCATAAAGTGAATGCTAGGATCCATTTTATTCAAACAAAACAAAAAAAACAAAAATAAACCGACGCTCCAAGCAAAGCACATAAGATGTGATGGAATAAAAATATAGTTTCAGGGGAGGAACCTGATAATGTTGTCGATGAAGAAGGGGATGCCTTGGGCACCCCCAAGCTTAGACGCTTGAGTCTTCTTGATATATGCAGGGGTGAACCACCGGGGCATCCCCAAGCTTAGAGCTTTCACTCTCCTTGATCATGTTGCATCATACTCCTCTCTTGATCCTTGAAAACTTCCTCCACACCAAACTCGAAACAACTCATTAGAGGGTTAGTGCACAATAAAAATTAACATATTCAGAGGTGACACAATCATTCTTAACACTTCTGGACATTGCATAATGCTACTGGACATTAGTGGATCAAAGAAATTCATCCAACATAGCAAAAGAGGCAATGCGAAATAAAAGGCAGAATCTGTCAAAACAGAACAGTTCGTATTGACGAATTTTAAAATGGCACCAGACTTGCTCAAATGAAAATGCTCAAATTGAATGAAAGTTGCGTACATATCTGAGGATCATGCACGTAAATTGGCTTAATTTTCTGAGCTACCTACAGGGAGGTGGACCCAGATTCGTGACAGCAAAGAAATCTGGAACTGCGCAGTAATCCAAATCTAGTACTTACTTTTCTATCAACGGCTTAACTTGGCACAACAAAACACAAAACTAAGATAAGGAGAGGTTTCTACAGTAGTAAACAACTTCCAAGACACAAAATAAAAACAAAGTACTGTAGGTAAAAACATGGGTTGTCTCCCATAAGCGCTTTTCTTTAACGCCTTTCAGCTAGGCGCAGAAAGTGTGTATCAAGTATTATCGGAGAGTGATGTATCGTTATTATGAGCTCCCCCATCCGCAGTGGTACCAAGGGCTTTGTCAATTTTAGGCCTATAATAATACTTCTTTGGTTTAGGCACTTTAGAGACATACATAAACTTTTGCTCCTTACCCACATAAGCTTTCTCCTTATATTCAAGAGATGAAAATGTTGAACCCAAGGTTCCCATAGCTTTTTCAAGTTCATCAATCCTATTGATTTGATCATCATGGACAACACAAGTTCCTAGGACACTAATTCTTTCATCAATTCCTACTAAGGATTTATCAAGTTCATCAGTTTTATCGAGTAACACTTCCAATTTAGCTTCAATACTTGGAAAATTTTTCTCTATGGTTTCCAATTTTTTCATAACATCTTCAAGAGAGATTTCAGTTTTAACTTTATCAACAGGGGGTATTCCAAATAGACTCTCAATAATGCAGCTAGCTTCTAATGCAGGGGTACTTAAGAAGTTACCTCCTGCGAGACAATCAAGAACATGCCTATTCCAGCTAGAGATACCAACATAAAAATTTCTGAGTAAAATAGTGGTGGAGTGTTTCTCAGTGCACCTATTATGGGCATTACTAATTCTATACCAAGCATCTCTTAAACATTCTCCCCCTTGTTGCTTAAACGAACGAACTTCAACTTCAGGATTACTCATTTTAGCAGTAGTAAATAAAGCAAAATAGATAAAGTAAATGCAAGTAAACTAATTTTTTTTTTTGTGTTTTCGATATAGCAAACAAGATAGCAAGTAAAGTAAAACTAGCAACTAATTTTTTTGTATTTTGATTTAGTGCAGCAAACAAAGTAGTAAATAAAACTAAGCAAGACAAAAACAAAGTAAAGAGATTGAGAAGTGGAGACTCCCCTTGCAGCGTGTCTTGATCTCCCCGGCAACGGCGCCAGAAAATATGCTTGATGGCGTGTAACTCACACGTTCGTTGGGAACCCCAAGAGGAAGGTATGATGCGCACAGCAGCAAGTTTTCCCTCAGAAAGAAACCAAGGTTTATCGAACCAGGAGGAGCCAAGAAGCACGTTGAAGGTTGATGGCGGCGGGATGTAGTGCGGCGCAACACCAGAGATTCCGGCGCCAACGTGGAACCTGCACAACACAACCAAAGTACTTTGCCCCAACGAAACAGTGAGGTTGTCAATCTCACCGGCTTGCTGTAACAAAGGATTAACCGTATTGTGTGGAAGATGATTGTTTGCAGAAACAAGAGAACAAGTATTGCAAATGGGATTGTATTTCAGTAAAGAGAATTGGACCGGGGTCCACAGTTCACTAGAGGTGTCTCTCCCATAAGACGAACAGCATGTTGGGTGAACAAATTACAGTTGGGCAATTGACAAATAAAGAGGGCATGACCATGCACATACATATCATGATGAGTATAGTGAGATTTAATTGGGCATTACGACAAAGTACATAGACCGCCATCCAACTGCATCTATGCCTAAAAAGTCCACCTTCAGGTTATCATCCGAACCCCCTCCAGTATTAAGTTGCAAAGCAACAGACAATTGCATTAAGTATGGTGCGTAATGTAATCAACAACTACATCCTTAGACATAGCATCAATGTTTTATCCCTAGTGGCAACAGCACAACACAACCTTAGAACTTTCTGTCACTGTCCCAGGTGTCAATGCAGGCATGAACCCACTATCGAGCATAAGTACTCCCTCTTGGAGTTACAAGCATCTACTTGGCCAGAGCATCTACTAGTAACGGAAAGCATGCAAGATCATAAACAACACGTAGATATAACTTTGATAATCAACATAACAAGTATTCTCTATTCATCGGATCCCAACAAACGCAACATATAGAATTACAGATAGATGATCTTGATCATGTTAGGCAGCTCACAAGATCCGACAATGATAGCACAATGGGGAGAAGACAACCATCTAGCTACTGCTATGGACCCATAGTCCAGGGGTAGACTACTCACACATCACACCGGAGGCGACCATGGCGGCGTAGAGTCCTCCGGGAGATGATTCCCCTCTCCGGCAGGGTGCCGGAGGCGATCTCCTGGATCCCCCGAGATGGGATCGGCGTTGGCGGCGTCTCTGGAAGGTTTTCCGTATCGTGGCTCTCGGTACTGGGGGTTTCGTCACGGAGGCTTTAAGTAGGCGGAAGGGCAAGTCAAGAGGCGGCACGGGGGGCCCAGACCATAGGCCGGCGCGGCCAGGGGTGGGGCCGCGCCGCCCTAGGGTTTGGCCACCCCGTGGCCCCTCTTCGTTTCGTCTTCGGACTTCTGGAAGCTTCGTGGAAAAAATAGGCCCCTGGGCTTTGATTTCGTCCAATTCCGAGAATATTTCCTTACTAGGATTTCTGAAACCAAAAACAGCAGAAAACAGCAACTGGCACTTCGGCATCTTGTTAATAGGTTAGTTCCAGAAAATGCACGAATATGACATAAAGTGTGCATAAAATATGTAGATAACATCAATAATGTGGCATGGAACATAAGAAATTATCGATACGTCGGAGACGTATCAACCACCATCCGAGTACTACTGTCATTGGCTGCCTCACACGGTCTTCTCATTCATCAAATGGACGTTAAGACGGCTTTCCTAAATGGAGAGTTGGACGAGGAAATTTACATGGAACAGCCTGATGGTTTTGTACTACAAGGTCAAGAAAGAAAGGTGTGTAAATTAAAGAAATCTTTGTATGGACTTAAACAAGCACCCAAACAATGGCATGAGAAGTTTGAAAGAACTTTGACATCTGTGGGCTTTGTTGTCAATGAAGCCGACAAATGTGTGTACTACCGCCATGGTGGGGGTGAGGGAGTTGCCCTATGCTTGTATGTGGATGACATACTAATTTTTGGGACAAGTCTCAAAGTGATTCAGGAGGTAAAAACCTTCTTATCTCAGTGTTTCGAGATGAAAGATCTTGGAGAAGCTGATGTTATATTGAACATCAAGTTATTGAGAGATGGGAATAATGGGATTACACTTGTGCAATCTCATTATGTTGAGAAGGTGTTGAGCAGATTTGGCTATGCTGATTGCAAATCTTCTCTCACACCTTATGATCCTAGTGTCTTGCTTCGAAAGAATGAGAAGGCAACTAGAGATCAATTGAGATACTCTCAAATCATTGGTTCACTCATGTATTTAGCTTGCGCTACGAGACCTGATATCTCGTTTGCTGTATGCAAACTTAGCCGATTTGTGGCCAACCCGGGAGATGATCATTGGCATGCTCTTGAGAGAGTGTTGCGCTATCTAAAGGGAACCATGAGTTATGGAATTCATTATACCGGGTATCCAAGAGGACTTGAAGGGTATAGTGACTCCAATTGGATTTCTGATGCTAAAATGAAGGCCACAAGTGGATATGTTTTCACTCTTGGTGGTGGCGCTGTTTCCTGGAAGTCTTGCAAGTAGACCATCTTAACGAGGTCAACTATGGAATCAGAACTCACAGCATTAGATACAGCTACTGTCGAAGCGGAATGGCTTCGTGAGCTCTTGATGGACTTGCCTATGGTTGAAAAACCAATACCGGCCATCCTCATGAACTGTGATAATCAAACTGTGATTGTCAAAGTGAAAAGTTCTAAGGATAATATGAAAAGTTCCAAACATATCAAGAGGAGATTGAAGTCTGTCAGAAAACTGAAGAACTCCGGAGTGATAGCATTGGACTATGTCCAAAGTGCTAAAAATCTGGCAGATCCTTTCACAAAAGGACTATCAAGAAATATGATAGACCTTGCATCGATGGAGATGGGTTTGAGACCCACTTGAGTTGCCGAGGGGGTAACCCAACCTATGTGATCGGAAATTCCGTGAAGTAGGACCTGGGAAAACAAACCGGAGTAACTGAGTTGAGAGAAAATTTAATACTCCCACTCCGCTGCAGATGCAATTCTCTCATAGACTGTAAGGCAGGTTGACAATGTCTTAATGTGTTCTGAGCGGCTCTTGATGAGCGAAGACGCTGTCCTACAGGGCGATCTTTTGAAGAACACACCTATATGAGTGACACTACTGGTCATAGTGTGGGAGATTTGGGTGAATCTCTAGTAAGCTCATGAAAGGTCGAGGAGTATGACTTATAAGCTCCACCCGAGGGGAAGGCTATGGCAGCCTAGTACCGTGCCGGCATTGAGCGAAACTTGCTGCACAAAGACTGACAATTCAAGGCATAGTCCATTGTTCAGTTGTAGTCAAGCGTAGCACCTTGCCTAAGTGGAAGTTCAACTTAACAGTCTCCACTGAAGTGCATGTATATTAAACAGTGAATGGAACTAATGTGTCATCTGATGTGCATATGAGATCTGGTGGGGGATTGTTGAATGTAGATGGGCTGCAGCCCAGTAAGGCAGCCCATATAGTCTACAATTCCTGAAATCTCAAGGCCCATCACGTTGGCAGCTTGGGACAGCCTTGGGGGACAATGTTTAGTCCCACATTGCTAGTTGGGAGAGAGTTGGAGTGGTATATAAGGGCTGCTGTTCTAGTCATTCCAAGTGAGTGAGAAGAGAAAGAGCCCTCGCGCACTCCTCCTCCTCCGCCCGCCCCGCCGCGCCTCGTCACGCACGCACGTCGCGTTTCGTGACTCGAGTTCGAGTTCGAGACACACTCAAGGAAGCCTAAACTTTTTGCTTGGTGCACCAACTGTGTTGGGTACGTGTCGACCTGCATGTGCATGTTCGCCGCGTGTCCCTGGCTTCCTACGCGTGTCAACGCGGTCGGGTCGGGTCGGCTTCCCAGGCTATACAAGGAGACAGATCAGATCTAGAGAAATATACAGTTCTCAGAACTCTCTAGTTCATCTCTCTCGAGAAGTTCCTTTTGCTGCGCTACTCTCTAGTCTTCCCCATCCCGGCGATTGCGTGCACAGCCGTCCGGGAGAGCAGGCCTCCGAAACTCCGTCCGTTGAGATCCTCCACCGGGAAACGGGCGATAAGGTTTTTGGGGAGCGTCTCGGCGCGACTGCTCGCTACTGTTCGTCCTCTTCTTCGACGACCCGGCTGCTTCATCGACAGATCCGACTACACCATGGGCGACATCAACAATACCCATGGTGGTGGTGGTGCTGCTGCTGGTGCGACCTTCCCGGTCGCGATGTACATGCTTTTCCTCTCATACCTTGCACTGCTACTTGTTCCATGTTCAGATCTGATGCATGTGCTTAGTCTGATGAGTATGGTTAAGTATGCTTGTGCATCTGTAATGTTGCTTTCGGTAATTAAACTCACACGGAAATTGCCTAATAATCTAACACTTATATCTCGCATCTGCATAGGTAAGATGCACACATTCGAACCAACAAAAGGAAAACGGAAAAGGGTTAGTACAAGAATTATATAGAGCTCGTACAACGCCTAATGAGGACCAATCCGTAAATTACGATTCTATCCATGTGAGACACGCCTCATTAAACAGTTCTCGGTTATGCACTTGTTATAGGGGCAACCAGGAAGGGATAAAATAGGTACAAAATCAGATAATCTAAGGAAAATAATTTGAGAACCATATCATTCCTATATATTCAAAGCAAGCATATTATGGCAAGCGCTCCCGCCCTATAAGAATTCTAAACTTCTGATCAATTTCACGGAATCAGTTACCAAAAAAGTTTACAACATAACGTAGCAGATACAAATTAGAAGCTACATGGCTAAACATGCTAACTTTCACACCAGAAAAAAATGCTTAATACTATCATCATGATGAAAAACACTCCAAACTCCCATTCCAGTTGTAGTTTAATGTACTAGTTTGAACCAAATATGAATGAATTAGTTTCAAATGATGAGTTAGACATGAAGAATCGGCAACTATATTAACAAATATACTAGTCTAAAAAAAATAGGGGCCCGGATTCTCCTTAAAAATTTGAGGGATCGGCTAGTGATGTTCTAAGAGCACCTCCAGCCATCTCCCCTACGAGGCTTCCGGCACCCCTTTTTTCCACCTGGACGGCGTTATTTGGCCCAGCCGCGTCCCCGGTTTTTCGTTTTTTCTCTGAAAAAGGCCCTTAGTCCATCTGGAGAGTCCATGCCATCCTGGTCCGCCGAGGCGCGCTCGGGGAGTTCGGACGAAACGAATGCACGCGAAACGTCGAGCGGGCCCGCGATGTCGGCCACAGGAAGGCTAGTTCCCTCCATTTTGTTTCGTTTTCCCTCCATTGCGCCGCCTATCCCCATTCTCCCCGCCAAATTTTGGAATAGCTACCGCCATTCCCCACAGTTGCAGCTATGACGGCACGCCGAAGGCGAGGAAGCCACAGGCGCCAAAAGAGAGGCCGTCGGGTTGGTCAAACGCAAGGTGGGTGGCAGATGTCGAGCGGCGCCAGACCAAAACTCGTTGAAGGGCGGAGAGGAAGATGAAGCTCCCGGCGAAGAGGGCAGCGGCGGTGGATGAACAACCGAGGCAGGTCTCCATGGCCATGAGCATGGGACAGCCGCGTGTCGGCCTATTCCCCGGTTCATGGCCAATCGAAGGTACAACCGGCTTGCCTTCGACCTTCTCGCCGGCGTCACCTGCCATGTTCCACGAGAGCTACGCCCAATCCACACATCTGTCAAGGTTAGCGAAGGCACCAGATTACGACGGTACCACTAGGGAGCGTACGAGGGCATCTGCCCTGCGCTGAGGGCCACTCTCCTTCTCCAACCCCGGGAACAGCGCGTGCGCGTCGTTGGGTGGGATACCGCTACCGAACGATGGTGTGATCCACGAGATGATCACGTCGGGCTCCATGGCCGCCGCGTCGATCCCGGGTTTCTTCACGCAAGAGGAGACCAGAGCAACGCCAGCGATCGTGTCGCGGGGTGCCAAGCCGTCGATGAAGAAGAAGAACAGGCCAATGGCAAGGATGAGGACGTGCTTGATCCTACGGTGACGAGGAAGGAAAAGAAGAAAAGGAAGAAGAACTCGCTGCCTACCGAGCCGTGGATCAAATGGACGGGGAAAGAAGAGAAGTTCCTCGCCAAAGCATGGAATATTGTCTCCATGAACGGCATTACCGGCGCCAATCAGAACTATGAGACATATTCTGTTGGACAAGGCGACGCTTAGGCACCGCTTAGGCACGCTTAGGCACTAGAAGATGGACAAACGCCTCGCCTAGGGCATAAGCGGAAGTCTAGGCAGTGTAACGAAGAAATTGTCTTCCACAATAAGAAATCATGCAATACTTCACGATCGAGTTATATGGGCATTATTTTCAAGGTAGTTATTAGAAATTTACACATTTGCATGCTCTAAATTAATGTTTATTCACATATAATAACACATATACATACTTGATGGTATAAACGATGACCGCCTAGGCTGCGCCTAGGCTTCTTAAGCATGCCTAGGCACTAGGAAAATGGCAATCGCCTCGCTTACGCCTAGCGCTTTTTCCAACCTCAGCGGGTCAAGTTGGCATTCGACGAACACAAGATCATCGATCCCTACTTCAACAAGATGGTGATGGTGCGTGGTGACAAGGCCATGGGAACCCATTGGAGGATCATCCAGACGGCGTGTAGCAAGTTGCACGGCATACAGGAGGAGATCGAATCTCGCCCAGAGAGCGGCGCCGACTTCGAGCAGAAGGTGAGCTGATTCGTCGTGCCATCCCTCGATCATGGATCGCCTAGGTTTAATCTTATTTCGCCGGTTCTCTTGCAGATGCACCGTGCTTTCGACATGTACCGCGACGACACCGGCCTGACGTTCAAGTACCTCAACGTCTTCTCCCGCATCGACAATTGCAAGAAGTGGACGGACGTACGCCGGAACCTCGCGAAGAACAATGACGAGCAGTACAACCCCCCACTCTAGCCCCTGCCATGTCGGCGGGCCGCCCCGAGCTCGGCCAGAAGAAGCTCAAAGAGCTGAAGAAGGCGGGCAATCCTGCCGAAAGGTTGCAGGCGTCATTCGACAAGTGTTGGGCCGATGCGAGGGCGCATGCCACCGGGAGGGACCACAAGTACGACGCCGGGTGGAAGGAGATGCTCGCCAACCAAGGCGTCTGGATCGCCTTGCTGAAGACAACCGCCACGGTGAAGAAGAGGAACACCGACCTAGCGTTCCTGATTGGCGGCAACGAAGGCAAGATGGACGAGGAGACGAGGGCTTGGTACGACAGTCATCGCCAAGACATCCTCCGACCCCCTCTGTCGAGGGCTTCCTCCTTTCCTTCGACGTCCACTCCCGCCGCTGCGACTCCGGCGGCCAAAGGATGCATCGCCGCCCGACTCCGCGGTAGACAAGCTACTGGAAGGGACTGTCGATGTCCCTGTTATCCTCTAGTTTCTTTTAGATCATCGTTATGTGGCTGATCTGATCATCGAACTATTTGGGCGATGCTTTTGTGTAGCGGGAAGACGATTATTCATAATTAACGCCGCAGTTGAGCGAATGATGAGGAGCGACTGGAAAACTGGTACCCACGCCCTATTTTCATCCAATTCGACGGTAGTTACGTCTAGGATCCTAGGGCCTCAAACGGCTGAATGTGCTCTAATGTTCAGGACAAATGCATTTGTAGTGTGCACGGGATCTTTCCTATTACTAGTACAAATGCCCGTGCGTTGCCACGGGGCTTAAAGTATCTTTGGTTGCCACAATATATAGAAATAATTTATGTGAAGATATCCAAGCTATCGTAGGAGAGCCGCCACCAGCAAGGCGAGCTAGCAACCCTGCAGATCAGCCTCTAGGTTTCCCTGATTTCTTAAGCTCAGATCATTTCATGTTAATGTTGTCTTGGCTCTTAAGCTCAGATCATTTCATGTTGATGTTGTCTTGGAAATGTTCACTGTCCAAACCAAGTTCTTTGTGTGGCTACTCATATAGTTATAGGTGCATACTCGTGACCACTTGCTGCGCAAGACCACCATCAATAAGAGTTATCACAAATAAGGGAATAGAATACTAATATTGTGTAATTATCATTTTGGAGTCGTACAACCATTTCCTCAGCTACACACATGTATCATATTGGCATCTTTCACATATCATTCCTTTTAGAAAGTTATCAATCACTTCTCTTATATTGTTAACTTATATTGTTCACTCGAAAACTGTTTATAAGACTGAATGAGTCTATGCCATGTTTAAATAGGGTAAGAGGTTATGCAGGAAAGTTTTATTTGTTTGGATTTTAAATTTTTAATTGAATGAAAGCCCTATTAATAAGTAATATAAAAAGTTATTTTCCAAATGTATAGGAGACAATGTAACAATTTTTTTTGAATAAAAACTATAATAGAACTGAACACATGGTGAGTCTAACTCCCTCCTCTTTCGTTCCATATAGTTATTGTGTTATTCACTTCTCTTATTGTTCTGAATAGAGGAGTCGATGCTATGTTTAAACAAGATAAAACTTTATGCAGAGAAGTTTCTTTGATGGAATTTTGAGTGAACATAAGGCATGCCAATGACATATAGAAGTAATGACTGTTTTCAAACACATTGGAGGCACTAACATAAATTAATTTCAGAAAACTATAGACCAATAAGATTACTATACAAACATATGAAGGATGTGAATGGAGCCTTGCTTTCTGCTGAGGAGCTGCTTTGGTTCGTCTCAAAAATCGAAAAAGAACTCGAGAGTATGGATTGCTTGCTGATCGTACCATGGGGCTTGGCTTCCAAATTTGAATTTGTTTTTTTTTGGTTTGTTTTCCTCATCGATGGCTCTTGCCAGGTTCAAATTCTAGCATCCCGATCAGATCTCTTTCAACATGGTGAGTAAGTTCTGGTTTTGCAACATTTTAATTGTTTAGTGTTCTGCTATTATTTTACCTCTTGTTTCGAACGCATGCATCATTGTTATTTCTCAATTTTATCAAAATATAATGTTAATTATCATATAATTTACGGAATGCAATAAGCAAGGGAAAACTGAGCAATCTAGGTAGTTGTACTCACTTCCGTCTTCACCCATTTCGTCAAAGAACTTCAGGCTGCTAATTAGGGGTGCAAAGAACTTCAATGAGAACTTCCATACTCACTGACTCACTTATTAGCACTTCAGGCTGCTAATAATAACGGAAGCTAATTAGACAGCTCTTCAGCACTAATTCAAATGAATATATTAGTACCTCAGAGAGTTGAACGACAGTAGTCTCTGGTACAAAGAATGCTCTTTCATCTGAAGGTGGAGAACAAAGGTCTTCTTCTTCATCATCATCAGCATCCACAATAAGAGATTGTATATGGGAGTATTGACTTCAGTTATTGACGAACAAACTGATGAAAGGTCATTTAGACAGATTCATCTCGTTTGCCTGCAAGGTTCATATTAGTAGTACTGACTTCCAACCATTAAAACATGAAAAGCAATCTAAGATGTGCACAAAAGTTTGCAAGATTGGTTTGAAATACAGAGCTTGATGGAGCAGGCGGGTCTGCGCTGGCTTCGTGCGTGGTGAGGAAGCAGCGGCCAATCTAGCAGAAGAATTAGCAACCACTCAAAACAAAACAAAATGTAGTTGTATATTTTTCATAGGAGAGAGAGAGATCTTAGCAACGCAATTATCTCTGAATGGTCAGAATAATTATCACACCACATTTTCCTTCACCTCATATTCTCTTCAGCGCCATTGAATATTTTTATTTCTAGAAGATTGAGCAGCTACAAGAGAGAACAAAACTTTGCTAATGCCAAAGAGGGACTGAGGAGCAAGCAAGGCAGCACATGAGATATATTGGATGATCGTGGAGGGAGAAAACTTTGCTAATGACAAAGAAGGCACAGTATATAATGTGGGACTGAGTGCATGCTATATGATCAACAACCTGGGGCAAAAAAATTGCCGCAGCATGAGTAAGACAATTGCTATTTATCAATGTTAAAAGAAACAGATGGAACAACGGCTATACTACAAATCAAAAGTTCAGAACTCATGCTAAAATAACCTACAAGATACTGTACTGTAATTTTACCAATAGCACATTCTTTCAACTCTGCTCCTGCAGAATGTTCTTACCAGGATTTGCATGGCAAAGGCTAAGGTTGTGTTCCCATACTTGATTAATCTACACCAATGGAGAGTAAAGCATAAATCAGGTAACGATGCGCATGTCGATGAACCAAAAGAAGATACTTATAGGTCAGAAATCTAACATATTAACGTGGCCGAATAATTGAAAATCTGCATCTATGTTGGTCCTATAACTGCTCATGGATACTAATTAAACTCAAGATCTAAAAAATCTTAATTCACAACTATACCGAAGTACTTCACAATTCCTCAAAAGTGCTTATCCTCGAAAATATTCAGGCTAATTGGAGGGAACCTAAAATACCAAGGCCTAGCAGCAACAGAGTTGATGTGTTCAGTATAACTGAATTAAAAGGAACAGAACTTCAATACACATCCATTAATGTCTGTACAAGCTTATTATACTGGCTAGCAAAAAATAAGTGAGGTCGAATCCATAACTATATGACTTTTAATGTAAGTCTGAACAAGCATATTGCATCGAGATATATAGACTCAATATAAAATGGCACTCCATACCACTATACTTACATATATGAATAATGAATCCCAATAATTCCTTTCTTCATGTCCGCATTCTTCCAATTAAATCTTCATTCAATAATGAATTCAGAATACCCTGTAGGCACAAAGCTCTTCCAATTTACTAAGTTACTATTGTCAAACTTGAGGAATAATGAGATTTCTCAACATGTTTTCCTCTTGTAAACGATAAGTGTATAAAGTGCTTCATATAGATTATTATGACATCTCCGAGTAAATTACCTGCACCTTTACATATATATGCCTCATATATTTTTTGGTAAGGGGGCTCATAAATTAGATGCTCATACTTTTTCATTAAGATGCAATAAAGGTCAATGATTCCACAACACAATTGTTTCCAACTTGAATGGATAGAGAACTAATGCTAGTTTTCATGCCAAGTATCTAACGTTTGGCTGATGCTTTCTATATAATGCATACAAATGTCTAAATATAATGACCATAGTGAACCATCATACTTTGCGTGAGGTTTTGGCAAGCAGTGAAACCAGAATACATAACATGTTAACAAATGCAGTAAACGATTATGAAACAACTGCGAGAAAGATTTTTAACCTTGACCATTCCAGTGCCACTATCACATACAAGCAGTTGTATGTCCTCACTGTCAGTGTCAGCCATTTTCTTGTTAACTGAGAACTGAGAAGTCTGCGAAAGGTAATACAGTGCATAGTTCGTTCATCTTCTTAAGTAAGAAGTTTGCCAAATGTAATGCACTTACGCATTACTCTGAATCCTTGTCCTCTTCCTCCACTCTCTTCAAGCGACCTTGCCTTGTACTTGCTGCCGCCGCATGGCCAGCACTGACGATGGCCCCTCCCTGTTCACGCTCAATAGTAAAGAAAAGGTCATCAGTTAGTGTGCAATCAAAGTAAACCATCAGATAAAGCTACAATGTCACTGGAATGGTCAAGGTAGTGTGCAATCAAAGTAGGTCCTACTTAATGTGTCAATACCTAGCTGTAACTTATTACTGAAAATTAGTATTTTCTATAATATACTCCTATCCTTGTACTAAAATCCATTGATTTCACCTCTTGTAGTTCTAAACCGAGTCATACAGGTGCATTACTATTCAGAGTACAAATAAACATGGCACCATGTTTAATACATTGGAGGCAGTCGGAGTTCTTGGTCTCCTTGCGCTTGCAGACCATGTCGAGGACAGAGTCGATGAGCTTGGCCATACCATGATTCTGATGCTTCTCGCACAAAAATTGAACAATCCCCTCTACTAAACCATAACCCATCCCAGAGTAGATAAAGTTAAGTCTAACTTCCAGTGGAGTCTCCTATTTAAGCACCACGAATCTTATTCCAGAATATTACCCCATGATATCAAGAGGGGAATTCGGATCTGGGCTTCCATCCATGATCTCGGGGACCTATGCCTCGTTCCGCGTATCCGTGCGTTTGTTCTTGTTCATGGTCTGGGTAGTACGCCTAGCCTCCATGCCCCCGAGACGAGCGGTGGAGGACAGGATCAATGCAATGGAGGCGGTGACGACAGGATCCGGCTGCCGGTGTGAGGAGGCGTTGGAGGAGGTCGGAGGGGCGTCGGATGCGGGGGTGAGGTGCGGGGGGGGGGGGGGGGAGTAGGGGCTAGAGCAAAGGGCGCGTCCGCGGGCGAAACGCGGTGGGAGCGATGACGAAAGGGCTTGATGTAGTGGGAGAATAGAGAACATGTTTAGTCTTTTTAAGTAGTAGAGATAATAATCTGAAGAGACTGTTTTCATCCTCCATTGTCTTGGATAAATGTGCTTTCAACATGATGACTAAATTCAATCGGTCGATCCCATGTTAAAAACCCACTGTCTGGAAATGGCGGGATCGACATCATAACTGGCTCTTGAGATGTAGCACAACAGTAACAAGTACTACACTCGTTACAAAATGTATGTCATTTTAGAATGCTAATTACATTTTGGAACAGATGTAATAGCAATGTAAGTGTAAGAGATAGATCCAATTAGTAGCACCAACTGTTGTAATTGTAAAACATTATTCACATCCCTACCAGTACTACGTATTGTCAACAGTGGGGGGTTTAGTAAAAGCAGTAGTGACAACGAAAAAGTGGAAATATAGATTTGATATTGTGAATCAAGAACTCAAAAGTAAATACATATGCTATTCTTTCAAGATGTTTCTGAAAGAATATTGAAATAGTTAAGAGAAAGAAAGTACCCTTTCATTCTCAATATGAAGGTTTGTTTTATTGTCGGCACAACATTTTCATTCAGCGGTAAAACATTACCTGCAAACACGATATATTTAAATACTCATGTTCCCACAAAGATTCACAGGTAGACTGCAAAATCCCAAGCTGAATACAATAGCATTTTTTTACTGTAATAAAATCCCAAGCTGAATTGCACCATACCTTTGCAGCTTCAGTAATGTACACATATCACCATCATATTGGCATATCGCACAAATACACATGGAGTTGGAAGTTGTGTAACCCCAATAAACAAAATAGGGTAGTATTCAGATTTTGTAGGTCCTGTGGATCCAATACTAAGCGCAGCCTGAACATATTGAGATAAAGGTTAAGTCGCTAGTTGTAAACAAACTCATACATCAGAAAACTGATAGCATAAATCTGTACTGTATTCATCCCCTTTGCCTATAGGGGCCACTTTATTAGTACTGACCCATTCATCAACCGGAACTTTCCAACCACAGAAAAACGAAAAGCAAGCGACCAGTTCCGTTTCTCAAACCAGTTTGGTAGATCCATCCAAAAAAAAAAATCAGACGACATCAAAGATCGTTTGAAGGGGAAAAGACAACTAAAGATTGAGCCTAAGATCAATTAGGTTAGAGGAATCGATCAAAAAAAAGGAACAAAAGGGGATGAGATGGCCTCACACCTTGCTGTTGGGAGCGAGCTTGGATTCGCAGGAACTTGGTATCGTCGCCGGAGGATTTGTGCAGCTCCTTCCCACGCGTTCGCGTCAGCAGGATTCAGAAGTGTTGGCCTGGATCCTTTCCATCGCCAGAGAGGTAGGAGATCCGACGACGGCACTCTATGGCTACCGGGCCATCCGATGCGTGTGTGCCCGCGGTGGCCATCGATGTCGCTCGCTCGCTGGCCTAGGGACGCTGCTGCTCCTACAAGCGGGTCGTGGAGCCGGAGGCCTGAGGCTGGTCCGACTATGGGGTGGGTGTGGACTGTGGAGCAGCGCGAAGGGCTGAGGCATGGATGTATGGCGGCGCCGCGGCGGGGAGATATGGAAACAGAAAGCGAATGAGATGGGGTGGGTGTGGAGCTTCGATGGTTGACAGGGAGCGAAAGATCGATCAATGGAGGATTTGGTGGCGGAATTTTCGGAGCCCTTATTTCGCGACGCGGAGGAAGAGACCGACGAAGGGGTGACCGAAACAGACGACGTATTGGTTGACGACGAAAAGGTGGGCAGAATAAGGAACCAGTTCCTCCTTTTTAAGTAGTGTAGATGTCCGGGTGACATTGCCCGACACACATGCAAATACCTTTCCTATTCACTCTGCCACACCTAGCTTTATCTCTCCTCTGATCTCATGCTATTTTATTGGACTCTTAAATTTGTATATATCTTTATGTGTTCCAAATGACGAGGACTTGAAATAAGACCAGTTTTCAATATATTCTGATAAGTTTCAAAAATTGAATTTTGAAACATGATGAAACTTTATAAAACCTCGTGAAAAAAAAATCCATCAATTTCAAAATCTCAAAATAAAATTGGTTTCATAAAATTCTACCAAGTTTCACCAAGCTGCCAACCCCAAATTTTAGATTTATCCAAATATATTCAATATTACTAGATGTATAAAATTTTCCATAGACACAACAAAATTCGGAACCTGACTATGGGAACATAACGAAACCCCGTGATCTATTTTGAAACCCAATGGAACTAATTCAAACATGATGATGCACATGAAACAATCTGTTTCAAAGAACATTTTTGCTAGGTTTCATTAAGTTTTTCAAAGTTTCATTGGATTACAAAAAATGATTTTGAATATTTTCTAAATATTAAATATTAAACTTGTAGTTTTTTCGAGTTTTACAAGTAGTACTATGAAGTATGGGATTGGAGAGAACCAAGCTAACACATACTCTCCAAATGTTGAAGAGAGAGGATCTGACGGTGCATGGGACCTCCAATGCCTAATGTTCAGGTTTTGAGCTTTCTTCCAACTAACTCCCAATGCATTTCTTTTGAAAAGTCAAGCCATATTTAGTTTGACCAAATTTTCAGAATAATCTAACAACAAATATGATATTCTATAGATATCATATAAATATATATTTCATGATGTGTCTAATGATATCAGTTATATATTTTACATGTTAATGATTTTTTTTATAAAAACTTAGTTAATTGACATGATTTTTTAGATTCACAGGGAGACACCTCCCCAGTTCCAATTTATATCATAAATGAAACTAGTGTTCAGGCCATCAGAGTAGCAAACAACATCTAAAACAAGTCTTAAGCTAGATCAACCACCCACAACATGGGCACCATAACACTAAACAAATTACCAAAGATCAGCGCCACAAAAAACCCGCCAGCACCTAGCCAAAACTATCCAAAAACCATCATATGACACTACATTACACCGGGACACAAACTACTCTTTCATACTCCAGAGAGGCGGCTAGTCCAGCACGACATGGATCGAAGAGTCTTCCTCTAGATGCTCCTTCAGATAAGCCAAGGAAGCCCTTCCACCATGCGCGTTTTGAAGCAGGAGCCCAGGATGAAATCCAGTCAAAACCGGTGCACTCCAGCTCGACATCAGTGCCAGGGGTGACTTGAGGAAATTCAGCAAAGTTTCCGCAAACAATTCCACCTCCTTCCAGGTTTGGTCCTTGAAAGGAACTTTCTAGTGCCTCGGATAGAACAGGATCAACCTCCACACCTGTTTCATATCCATCCAAGGCAATCTACTAAAAACTATACTATTTCTAGAATTCCAATTCTCCCACAGAATGGCAGATGAGATAAAATTAAACTGTAAGTATCTCTTATTACATAACCATCTACTTGCCACATCAACAGATTTATCAATCCTATACTTTTTTTTTTGAGAAAGTAACCACGTTCATATATTAAAACGTACAGAACAAGCACACACACGCGGAAACCTCAGGAAGAGACTGGAAAGGATACACGTCGAGGAACAAATGCAGAAAGACCCCGCAACAAAGGAAAAATAAAGAAAAGCTCCTGGAGGACCCTGCATCCATCGTCTTCTCCAATCGTCGCCGGATCCGAGCGAGCACCATCGCCGTTGCTGGCTTTACGGATCGAAGGAGAAGCTCCTCGCAGACGGAGGAGCCATGAGCGTTGGGGAGCGTCGACCGGGGATCTTCCCCATGCTGCAGATCGGACCCCAGGTCCGCCGTAACACGCCGACCACTTCGGGGAAAACCGGCGAACCTGCCACCATCAAGCCACCATCCTGCTCCCGAGCCGCCATCCTCTCCTGAAGGCCAACGCCGCCGCCAAAAGCAACGGACGGCAGCCATCATCTTCACTCCTGGGCAGGATCTCCAAGCTTCGCGACGACGCCGGAGGAAACGCCATCGAGACGGGGCCAAAGCTTGAGAACAAAATCCCCTGGATGCGGCGCCGCCGCCGCCTCGCCGACGCATCCTGGGAAACCCTAGCCACACCGTCCAGCAGGAACGGCTGGAGACTACGCCACCACTCCCCTCGAAGAAATCGAGATGGGGCCGGAGGTGGTGGATCTTATTGAGGGAAAGCGTCGTCGCCGCCACCATCCTGGCAACGCCGCCCCCAAAGCCTAACCCTAACCTATCTACACGCCGGGCCAAAGGAGCTGGAGCTCCCCCACTCTCCCCCCGCCGCCGGAGCGACGAGAGAAGAGAGAGGGAGCCAGCGCCCTCGCCGGCGGCGGTGGACGGAGGGAAACGGGGCTCCTCCCTTTTCGCCTCTTCTACTGTAGCAAGAGATAGGGGGAGGGAGAGCAGACTACAGCGAGGGAGCATTTGTGCTATCAATCCTATACTTAAAATAGCTCTCTACCAACTGCCAGATACATTTAGCTACTATGCAGTCAAAAAACAGGTGGTGCACACATTCAAAATCTTTATAGAAAGAGCACTCAAGAGGTTTTAGAATCCCTCTATGTTTCAAGTTATCTTTAGTCATAATTTTATTTTGAGAAAATAACCAAAGGACTACCTGAACTCTAGGAGGGATTTTGAGGTCGCAAACAACATGTGAAGAAAAATGGTGTAACACCTCTAAAGTTAACTAAATAATACATGGATTTAGAGGAGTAAATTCCATGTGTTTCATAGGACCGGATAAGTTGATCCTCATCATCTATTAAATTAATAGTATTAGCAATAGCAACTAACTCTTGCCACTGCACTATTATTTCATCAGAAAAAGTTCTTCTAAAAATCACATCGCGAGTTAGTTACATCCCAAACCTCCCAGACAGTTTTAGTTTGTTGGTTTGACACAAAATATATGTCCCACAACTGTGTAGCTAAATTAGTATTACCAAACCAAATACTCTCCCAAAATCTAACCTTCCTACCATTTTCAGTTCTCCACTTGTAGCCAATACGTACAACTTCACCAGCTCCCATCACTCCTTTCCAGAAAGTAGATGGGTGAGTATCATGACAATATAGAATGTTTGGATTTCTAGTATTGTATTTACTATCTATCACTTTCTTCCACAAAGCTCCTTCACCTTGGTTATATCTCTTAATCCAAGAACCCAACAAATAAATATTGAGGTACTGCAGGTTAGGAATACCCATTCCTCCAAATTCCTTTTTCATGCAGACAGAGGGCCGGTTAGCTAGATGAATTTTATGGTTTCCCTCTTCATCATTCCACAAACAATAAGCTAACTAGGTATTGATGAGTTTCAAAGCCCATTTAGGAAATTTAAAGAAAGATAAAAGGTAAATAGGAATACTAGGAAGGACAGATCTAATTAATTCTCTTTTGGCTGCAGAGGGCAACTATTTTCCGCTCCACCCAGTCATTCTACCTAGAAAAGCATCAATCAAAGGTTGTAAATCCTCCTTCTTCAACTTATCATGGTGTAAAGGAATCTCAAGTATTTGATGGGAAAGGATCCTAGAACACAACCAAAAATATCTAAAAACAGGTTGCATTCTTCTATGTTAATGGGAATCAACTCACTCGTATGATAATTGGTAAATTTGTTCAAAATAGGACAAAATCCATTTCATATCAGTCACAATTCTAGTGTCTTTCTCCAATAAAAGCAAAGTACCATCAGCATATTGGAGACAAACTACTCTTCCACAGACAAAATTAGGACATAAACCTTTAATCAGCCCCTCACTACTACCCTTAGTAAGTACTTTTGAAAACACATCAACAACAAAATTAAACAAGCCAGGGGATAGAGGATCTCCCTATCTCAAACCTTTACCAGTAAGGAAAAAACTACTCTCGGTATCATTAACTTTCACCCCCACATTGCCACCACTAATTGTTTCACAAGTCTATTCCAAAAAGGGCTAAATCCCCTAAGCTCCAAGTCTCATACAAAAAATCAAGGTTTACTCAGTTATAGGCTTTCTCATAATCTATCTTAAACACAAACCCTTCCCGTTTCTTCCTATACACCTCATGCACAACCTCATGCGCAGTTACTACACTCTCTAAAATATACCTGCATTTTATAAAAGGAGATTGGTTCTGAGAGATCAGCCTTCCTATGATCTTGGCCAGTCTGTTTGTCACAACCTTACAGAAAATTTTAAAACTACAATTCAACAGACTAATGGGTCTAAACTTTTTCATGGTTCTGGCATCATTTTCTTTAGGGATCAAAGTAATCATAGAAAAAATTAATCTAAAATATATAATCTATCCTCAAACCAAGCATAAAAAAGATGCATTAAATCATCATCAATAAACTCCCAATACTCCTGATAGAAGGAAAAAAGAGAGCCCATCTGGTCCGGGAGCACCATCATCATAGGAACCAAAAACATCCTCTTTTACTTCCTCTAGAGTAAACCTACTTCCTAACATAGCATTCTCTTCTAAGATCACTTTCTCCTCAGGCAAATAAAAGTCCTCCATTAGTCTAACATCAAGCCTATCTTCTACCCCAAACAACTCCTTATAATATTTTTTAGCTATATCTAGCATTTCTTTTGTTTCAGTAACAGGCCATCAGGTCCATCTAGAACATGAATCATCTTTTTTCCTTCTTCTTTGATTAGCTAAGGCATGAAAATAATCAGTATTCATGTCCTCTTCACAAATATCTCTATTTCTAGATCTTTGCTTAGCTTTTATTTCATCTAGTAGCCAATAATTACTAAGTTCAGCTAGGATGTCTTTAAGCCTATCAGCTCTAACAACAAGCAGCTCCTGAAACTCAGCTTTAGTGTCTAACACATGATATTCCTCTGATGGTTGTGAAATACGCCACTTTTTCTCTTGTTTAAACCCTTAGCTAAGTCAAGAAATTGACTAAGTTTACCTCTCAATTTGTTACTAATGACTAATTAATGTAAAGATGTGCAATCTCTCCTATATTTGAAGGATGTGCAGGAAATCACGTCACAATGACAAATGGACCTGCAATTACTGAAGAAAATCACGTCACAAGTGCAGCAAAGTTTTTGATTCGATTCCACGCACTCCATCGAACCATAGTACGTTTCTCCTCCGATCCCCAATTTATTTTCCGTGAATACATGCTCTAGCTTTTGCCATTATCAGTCTAGACTTAGGTCTTATTATGAACTTCATCACCCTAATGAGCATGCTAGACTTTAAAATTAGAGGAGATTCTTTTATAAGATGTGTAGAGGATGATCATATATCTATTTATATCGGATCAGATTTTTATTTTTGTTAAAAGTTTTAGTTTGTGTTAAAGATACTTAACTTCTAATTACTTTTTAGGTGAACACAAGGAGCAGCACATGCGCCATAGTTGCGCAGGCTGCACTACCGGTTGAGGACACTCCTGCTGCGCTCGGTATTGAGTTCGATGACCAATGCCAACTCAACCGTTTCAACCGTCTCAAGGACCGCGAGATCAAGTCGACAAAATGGGCGTGCCCCCATATTCTAAACCAACTGGGCTTATGCCATGATTTTAATTCTCTTTGCAGCAATGTTGGTTTGCTTCACTTTGTTTTTCAGGAGGCTGCTACTTATCATCGCTTGACACTCGAGTTCCTTAGCACCCTGAAGCATACTATGGGTAAGCACCACAACTCGGAGGACAATCAACCCAGAGTCGACCGGATATTATTCCGTTTGATGAACCGTGAATATGAGCTAACTCTAGATGAGTGGTGCAACTACTTTGGCTTTGAGAATAGCACCACCGCCAACCGCTATGCATGCTTTACTTGAATCCGTCCCCTCTTAGTTATTTTAATAGGATGAGAGTATCTATCACACTCCCTCAGGGAATACTATTGAGTGCCCTGCTATTCGTTATTTGTACTATGTTATTACTAACACCTTGCAGGAACATGGTGATTTCACAAGACCCAATGAAGAGAACATGATGATCCTCGCAAAGGCTGCGTTCCTAGACGGCAACATCCGTCCAAATTTGGGCGCCCTTCTCATCATCTACCTAAACCACCAAGCACTTGAAGCTCGGGGCCCCGTATGTGGAGGGGGAGTCATCACCATCTTGGCAAGAGGATTTAACATCAACGTAAGTAATTTACGAGCATTGGAAGGCCCTCGCCGCCTTGGTTTTACTACTCTTAATGCATGTGGTATGGTTAGAAACATAGATGGTAGATTTTACTTCAACATAGCTGGAGCTGATCACTTGATCGCTGCCCCTCTGATTAATGGTCTATTCTCTATCGATGATGAGCGTTTTCACTATAATGGGCAGGTTGAGGCAAGTCTACCACAACAGCAAAATGAACCGAAGGAGAAGAGGAAGTTGAACAAGAACATGCAGGACCAGAACAAGAGCAACAACCACTCCACGACTGCACCACCTATCAGGACATGTACGAGCTTGAATGAAGCATTGAGAACCTGAGAAAACTCGCCATCAACCTTCGAGACTCCACCAATGATCTCACTTCCTAGTTCACTCATTGGAGCGGCCAATGGAACTATGGGAACTATCCTCCACCACCACAATGAGCTCAACAAGAGGGCTTGCAAAAGTCTAAGCTTGGGGGTGTGTTCCTCAAGAATTTTTATTTGTGTTTAATAAATTTTAGTCCAACTCTTTGAAAGAGCTTTGAAACACTCATGTTGGTATGTTCCAACACTTTGCTTTTTTATTTGCTTTCCATTTTTGTTTGTTTTCCTTTTATTTGTTTTTAGTTCCTTACTTTGTCGTCAATCTCTTTCTTTTTCCCTCTCAATCCTAGTTCACAAAAATACAAAAAGATTTTTCCTTTTATCCTTGTTCCTGAAAAGGCTGAATTGCATTTGCCTCTTTGCTTTGATATTATTAACGAGCGAGATTTACCAAGAGTTTTTAAGGAACACATCATAAGGAAGAGAAATATTAAGTCACCTACAAGAGGTATGTCCTATGTATCCCATTTTAGAAGTTTGAAATTGTTTATGCTAGTTAGTAGACTTGTTAAGATATGGTATTAGTGGGAGTGATTTGAAACAATTGGAGTAGAGTTTTTATTTGTGTGTTTGATTAATTGTGAAAGCTCTTACTCTAGTTCATTTAGTTAACCTAGTTTTACCTTGGAAATAATATTGCCAAACAAATACAACAAGAAAAAGTCTAGAAATATGACTTGTATGATGACCGATTGTCTTAAGGGTTTAACTTTGAAGATACTTAACTCCATAGATACCGTGATAGACTTGATATCACTCTTGATAGTAGTTGTTTGATTGAATTGAAACCTAATGGTAGCTGAGACGCATGCCAATCTGTAATGTTGTGAATCAAGTATGATAATACTTTAAGCTTGTCTACAAACTGTGGGGCACACTCTTGGGATGCTAGCAACTGCGCTGGCTTATGAATGATTCGAGGTATAAATCCTAATTTCCGCTATGAGTTGAAGGCACGGGTAGCCAGCTACTCGTGTGTACTACTAGCCCCTTGAGTGTTGCAAAATTTTACAAAAAAGGTAATTCAGGACTCTTGTTTGGAAACTACCATTGTAATCGAAAACTATCACTTCTCAAGTCTTGGCATGGACTCGCTACTACTAGATGAATCTTCTTGAAAAGCAATGAATAGATAGTAAGTGTTTTAATAGTCTTGATCTATTGATGTGGGCGTAATTAAGATACTTCATTGCTTATACCTCTTTTTACATGAATGAATGATACGTCTCCGACGTATCGATAATTTCTTATGTTCCATGCCACATTATTGATGTTATCTACATGTTTTATGCACACTTTATGTCATATTCGTGCATTTTCTGGAACTATCTATTAACAAGATGCCGAAGTGCCGATTCTTTGTTTTCTTTGTTTTTGGTTTCAGAAATCCTAGTAACGAAATATTCTCGGAATTGGACGAAATCAACGCCCAGGGTCCTATTTCGCCACGAAGCTTCCAGAAGACCGAAGAGGAGACGAAGTGGGGCCACGAGGTGGCCACACCCTAGGGCGGCGCGGCCCACCCCTTGGCCGCGCGGCCCTGTGGTGTGGGCCCCTCGTGCCGCCTCTTGACCTGCCCTTCCGCCTACTTAAAGCCTCCATCGCGAAACCCCCAGTACCGAGAGCCACGATACGGAAAACCTTCCAGAGACACCGCCGCCGCCGATCCCATCTCGGGGGATCCAGGAGATCGCCTTCGGCACCCTGCCGGAGAGGGGAATCATCTCCCGGAGGACTCTACGCCGCCATGGTCGCCTCCGGAGTGATGTGTGAGTAGTCTACCCCTGGACTATGGGTCCATAGCAGTAGCTAGATGGTTGTCTTCTCCCCATTGTGCTTAATTGTCGGATCTTATGAGCTGCCTAACATGATCAAGATCATCTATCTGTAATTCTATATGTTGCGTTTGTTGGGATCCGATGAATAGAGAATACTTGTTATGTTGATTATCAAAGTTATGTCTATGTGTTGTTTATGATCTTGCATGCTCTCCGTTACTAGTAGATGCTCTGGCCAAGTAGATGCTTGTAACTCCAAGAGGGAGTATTTATGCTCGATAGTGGGTTCATGCCTCCATTGATATCTCTGGGACAAGGATGAAAGTTCTAAGGTTGTGGATGTGCTGTTGCCACTAGGGATAAAACATTGGTGCTATGTTCAAGGATGTAGTTACTGATTACATTACGCGCAATACTTAATGCAATTGTCTGTTGTTAGCAACTTAATACTGGAGGGGGTTCGGATGATAACCTGAAGGTGGACTTTTTAGGCATAGATGCATGCTGGATGGCGGTCTATGTACTTTGTCGTAATGCCCAATTAAATCTCACTATACTCATCATAATATGTATGTGCATGGTCATGCCCTCTTTATTTGGCAATTGCCCAACTGTAATTTGTTCACCCAACATGCTGTTTATCTTATGGGAGAGACACCTCTAGTGAACTGTGGACCCCGGTCCAATTCTCTATACTGAAATACAATCTACTGCAATACTGTTCTACTGTTTTCTGCAAACAATCATCTTCCACACAATACGGTTAATCCTTTGTTACAGCAAGCCGGTGAGATTGACAACCTCACTATTTCGTTAGGGCAAAGTACTTTGGTTGTGTTGTGTAGGTTCCACGTTGGCGCCGGAATCTCTGGTGTTGCGCCGCACTACATCCCGCCGCCATCAACCTTCAACGTGCTTCTTGGCTCCTCCTGGTTCGATAAACCTTGGTTTCTTTCTGAGGGAAAACTTACTGCTGTGCGCATCATACCTTCCTCTTGGGGTTCCCAACGAACGTGTGAGTTACACGCCATCAAGCTCTTTTTCTGGCGCCGTTGCCGGGGAGATCAAGACACGCTGCAAGGGGAGTCTCCACTTCCCAATCTCTTTACTTTGTTTTTGTCTTGCTTAGTTTTATTTACTACTTTGTTTGCTGCACTAAATCAAAATACAAAAAAATTAGTTGCTAGTTTTACTTTATTTGTTATCTTGTTTGCTATATCAAAAACCCCAAAAAAATTAGTTACTTGCATTTACTTTATCTAGTTTGCTTTATTTACTGTTGCTAAAATGGCCAACCCTGAAAATACTAAGTTGTGTGACTTCACAACCACAAATAATAATGATTTCTTATGCACACCTATTGCTCCACCTGCTACTACAGCAGAATTCTTTGAAATTAAACCTGCTTTACTGAATCTTGTTATGCGAGAGCAATTTTCTGGTATTAGTTCTGATGATGCTGCTGCCCATCTTAATAATTTTGTTGAATTGTGTGAGATGCAAAAATATAAGGATGTAGATGGTGACATTATAAAATTAAAATTGTTCCCTTTCTCATTAAGAGGAAGAGCTAAAGATTGGTTGCTATCTCTGCCTAAGAATAGTATTGATTCATGGACTAAATGCAAGGATGCTTTTATTGGTAGATATTATCCCCCTGCTAAAATTATATCTTTGAGGAGTAGCATAATAAATTTTAAACAATTAGATACTGAACATGTTGCTCAAGCTTGGGAAAGAATGAAATCTTTGGTTAAAAATTGCCCAACCCATGGACTGACTACTTGGATGATCATCCAAACCTTTTATGCAGGACTGAATTTTTCTTCGCGGAATTTATTGGATTCAGCTGCTGGAGGTACCTTTATGTCCATCACTCTTGGTGAAGCAACAAAGCTTCTTGATAATATGATGATCAACTACTCTGAATGGCACACGGAAAGAGCTCCACAAGGTAAGAAGGTAAATTCTGTCGAAGAAACCTCTTCCTTGAGTGATAAGATTGATGCTATTATGTCTATGCTTGTGAATGATAGGACAAATGTTGATCCTAATAATGTTCCGTTAGCTTCATTGGTTGCACAAGAAGAACATGTTGATGTCAACTTCATTAAAAATAATAATTTCAACAACAATGCTTACCGGAACAATTCTAGTAACAACTATAGGCCATATCCTTATAATAATGGCAACGGCTATGGTAATTCTTATGGGAATTCTTACAACAATAATAGGAACACACCCCCTGGACTTGAAGCCATGCTTAAAGAATTTATTAGTACACAAACTGCTTTTAACAAATCTGTTGAAGAAAAGCTTGGGAAAATTGATATACTTGCTTCTAAAGTCGATAGTCTTGCTGCTGATGTTGATCTTTTGAAATCGAAAGTTATGCCTAATGAGAATCATCATAATAAAACTGTTACTACAGCAAATGCCATCCAAGTTAGAATTAATGAGAATATAAGATTAATGGCTGAACTGCGTGCTAGGTGGGATAGAGAAGAAAATGAAAAACTAGCTAAAGAGAAGAATGTAGCTAAAGTTTGGACTATTACCACGACTAGTAATGCTAATGCTACACATGTTGCTGCACCTCCTACTATTAATAATAAAAGAATTGGTGTTGGCAATGTTTCCACTTCTAATGCAAAGCGCGAGAAACTGCCTGAAACTGCTAAAACTGCTGAAACTGCTGATGGCGTGTATTTCACACGTTCGTTGGGCAACCCCAAGAGGAAGGTATGATGCGCACAGCAGCAAGTTTTCCCTCAGAAAGAAACCAAGGTTTATCGAACCAGGAGGAGCCAAGAAGCACGTTGAAGGTTGATGGCGACGGGATGTAGTGCGGCGCAACACCTGTGATTCCGGCGCCAACGTGGAACCTGCACAACACAACCAAAGTACTTTGCCCCAACGAAACAGTGAGGTTGTCAATCTCACCGGCTTGCTGTAACAAAGGATTAACCGTATTGTGTGGAAGATGATTGTTTGCAGAAAACAGTAGAACAAGTATTGCAGTAGATTGTATTTCAGTAAAGAGAATTGGACCGGGGTCCACAGTTCACTAGAGGTGTCTCTCCCATAAGACGAACAACATGTTGGGTGAACAAATTACAGTTGGGCAATTGACAAATAAAGAGAGCATGACCATGCACATACATATCATGATGAGTATAGTGAGATTTAATTGGGCATTACGACAAAGTACATAGACCGTCATCCAACTGCATCTATGCCTAAAAAGTCCACCTTCAAAGTTATCATCCGAACCCTCCGGTATTAAGTGGCGAACAACAGACAATTGCATTAAGTATGGTGCGTAATGTAACTAGTGACTACATCCTTGAACATAGCACTAATGTTTTATCCCTAGTGGCAACAGCACAACACAACCTTAGAACTTTCTGTCACGGTCCCAGGTGTCAATGCAGGCATGAACCCACTATCGAGCATAAGTACTCCCTCTTGGAGTTACAAGCATCTACTTGGCCAGAGCATCTACTAGTAACGGAGAGCATGCAAGATCATAAACAACACATAGCATAACTTTGATAATCAACATAACAAGTATTCTCTATTCATCGGATCCCAACAAACGCAACATATAGAATTACAGATAGATGATCTTGATCATGTTAGGCAGCTCACAAGATCCGACAATGATAGCACAATGGGGAGAAGACAACCATCTAGCTACTGCTATGGACCCATAGTCCAGGGGTAGACTACTCACACATCACACCGGAGGCGACCATGGCAGCGTAGAGTCCTCCGGGAGATGATTCCCCTCTCCGCAGGGTGCCGGAGGCGATCTCCTGGATCCCCCGAGATGGGATCGGCGGCGGCGGCGTCTCTCGGAAGGTTTTCCGTATCGTGGCTCTCGCATCGGGGGTTTCGTCACGGAGACTTTTTATAGGCGGAAGGGCAGGTCAAGAGGCGGCACGGGGGCCCCACACTACAGGCCGGCGCGGCCAAGGGGGGGGGGCCGCGCCGCCCTATAGTGTGGCCCCTTCGTGGCCCCTCTTCGTCTCTCCTTCGGACTTCTGGAAGCTTCGTGAGAAAATAGGCCCCTGGGCTTTGATTTCGTCCAATTCCGAGAATATTTCCTTACTAGGATTTCTGAAACCAAAAACAGCAGAAACAAGAATCGGCACTTCGGCATCTTGTTAATAGGTTAGTTCCGAGAAAATGCACGAATATGACATAAAGTGTGCATAAAACATGTAGATAACATCAATAATGTGGCATGGAACATAAGAAATTATCGATACGTCGGAGACGTATCAGCATCCCCAAGCTTAGTTCTGCTCGTCCCGAGCAGGTAAAACGATAACACGTATAATTTCGGAGTGACATGCCATCATAATCTTGATCATACTATTTGTAAAGCATATGTAGTGAATGCAGCGATCAAAACAATGTATATGACATGAGTAAACAAGTGAATCATAAAGCAAAGACTTTTCATGAATAGCACTTCAAGACAAGCATCAATAAGTCTTGCATAAGAGTTAACTCATAAAGCAATAATTCAAAGTAAAGGCATTGAAGCAACACAAAAGAAGATTAAGTTTCAGCGGTTGCTTTCAACTTGTAACATGTATATCTCATGGATATTGTCAACATAGAGTAATATAATAAGTGCAATAAGCAAGTATGTAGGAATCAATGCACAGTTCACACAAGTGTTTGCTTCTTGAGGTGGAGAGAGATAGGTGAACTGACTCAACATTGAAAGTAAAAGAATAGTCCTCCATAGAGGAAAAGCATCGATTGCTATATTTGTGCTAGAGCTTTGATTTTGAAAACATGAAACAATTTTGTCAACGGTAGTAATAAAGCATATACATCATGTAAATTATATCTTATAAGTTGCAAGCCTCATGCATAGCGTACTAATAGTGCCCGCACCTTGTCCTAATTAGCTTGGACTACCGGGTCATCACAATGCATTGTTTTTACCAAGTGTCACAAAGGGGTACCTCTATGCCGCCTGTACAAAGGTCTAAGGAGAAAGCTCGCATTGGATTTCTCGCTATTGATTATTCTTCAACTTAGACATCCATACCGGGACAACATAGACAACAGATAATGGACTCCTATTTTATGCATAAGCATATACCAACAATTAATAATTTTCTCATTTGAGATTTGAGGATTGTTGTCCAAAACTGAAACTTCCACCATGGAGCATGGCTTTAGTTAGCGGCCCAATGTTCTTCTCTAACATATGCATGCTTAACCATATGGTGGTAGATCTCTCTTACTTCAGACAAGACGGACATGCATAGCAACTCACATGAAATTCAACAATGAATAGTTGATGGCGTCCCCAGTAAACATGGTTATCGCACAACAAGCAACTTAATAAGAGATAAAGTGCATAATTACATATTCAATACCACAATAGTTTTTAAGCTATTTGTCCCATGAGCTATATATTGCAAAGGTGAATGATGGAATTTTAAAGGTAGCACTCAAGCAATTTACTTTGGAATGGCGGAAAAATACCATGTAGTATAGGTAGGTATGGTGGACACAAATGGCATAGTGGTTGGCTCAAGTATTTTGGATGCATGAGAAGTATTCCCTCTCGATACAAGGTTTAGGCTAGCAAGGCTTATTTGAAACAAACACAAGGATGAACCGGTGCAGCAAAACTCACATAAAAGACATATTGAAAACATTATAAGACTCTACACCATCTTCCTTGTTGTTCAAACTCAAAACTAGAAATTATCTAGACCTTAGAGAAACCAAATATGCAAACCAAATTTTAGCATGCTCTATGTATTTCTTCATTAATGGGTGCAAAGCATATGATGCAAGAGCTTAATCATGAGCACAACAATTGCCAAGTATCACATTACCCAAAACATTTATAGCAATTACTACATGTATCATTTTCCAATTCCAACCATATAACAATTTAACGAAGGAGAAACTTCGCCATGAATACTATGAGTAGAAACCAAGGACATACTTGTCCATATGCTACAGCGGAGCGTGTCTCTCTCCCATAAAGTGAATGCTAGGATCCATTTTATTCAAACAAAACAAAACAAAAACAAACCGACGCTCCAAGAAAAAGCACATAAGATGGGATGGAATAAAAATATAGTTTCAGGGGAGGAACCTGATAATGTTGTCGATGAAGAAGGGGATGCCTTGGGCATCCCCAAGCTTAGACGCTTGAGTCTTCTTGATATATGCAGGGGTGAACCACCGGGTGCATCCCCAAGCTTAGAGCTTTCACTCTCCTTGATCATGTTGCATCATACTCCTCTCTTGATCCTTGAAAACTTCCTCCACACCAAACTCGAAACAACTCATTAGAGGTTTAGTGCACAATATAAATTGACATATTCAGAGGTGACACAATCATTGTTAACACTTCTGAACATTGCATAATGCTACTGGACATTAATGGATCAAAGAAATTAATCCAACATAGCGAAAGAGGCAATGCGAAATAAAAGGCAGAATCTGTCAAAACAGAACAGTTCGTATTGACGAATTTTAAAATGGCACCAGACTTGCTCAAATGAAAATGCTCAAATTGAATGAAAGTTGCGTACATATCTGAGGATCATGCACGTAAATTGGCTTAATTTTCTGAGCTACCTACAGGGAGGTGGACCCAGATTCGTGACAGCAAAGAAATCTGGAACTGTGCAGTAATCCAAATCTAGTACTTACTTTTCTATCAACGGCTTAACTTGGCACAACAAAACACAAAACTAAGATAAGGAGAGGTTGCTACAGTAGTAAACAACTTCCAAGACACAAAATAAAAACAAAGTACTGTAGTAAAATAACACATGGGTTATCTCCCAAGAAGTTCTTTCTTTATAGCCATTAAGATGGGCTCAGCAGTTTTGATGATGCACTCGCAAGAAATAGTATTTGAAGCAAAAGAGAGCTTCAAGAGGCAAATTCAAAACACATTTAAGTCTAACATGCTTCCTATGAAGAGGAATCTTGTAAATAAACAAGTTCAAGAAGCATAATGCAACAAGCGTAGAAAGATAAAACAAGTGTAGCTTCAAAAATTTCAGCACATAGAGAGGTGTTTTAGTAACATGAAAATTTCTACAACCATATTTTCCTCTCTCATAATAACTTTCAGTAGCATCATGAGCAAACTCAACAATATAACTATCACATAAAGCATTCTTATCATGAGTCTCATGCATAAAATTATTACTCTCCACATAAGCATAATCAATTTTATTAGTTGTAGTGGGAGCAAATTCAACAAATTGGCTATCATCATATATAGGAGGCATATTGTAATCATAAAAGAAAATTTTCTCCACAATGCTTGGGGGACTAAAAAGATCATGCTCATCAAAGCCAGCTTCCCCAAGCTTAGAATTTTCCATAGCGTTAGCAACAATGGTGTTCAAAGCATTCATAGTAATAACATTCCCATTAGCATGCATATAAAGTTCCATGGGTTTTTTAATTCTCTCTTCAAACACATCATGTCCTAATTCAAGATAAAGTTCATAAAGATCTCTCATATTTTTGTTGTTTTCCATTATGCTTAACTAGTGAAATAAAAACATGCATGATATTAAGTAAAGCAAAACAAGTAACTAATTTTTTTGTGTTTTTGATATAGCAAACAAGATAGCAAATAAAGTAAAACTAGCAACTAATTTTTTTGTGTTTTGATTTAGTGCAGCAAACAAAGTAGTAAATAAAACTAAGCATGACAAAAACAAAGTAAAGAGATTGAGAAGTGGAGACTCCCCTTGCAGCGTGTCTTGATCTCCCCGGCAACGGCGCCAGAAAAAGAGCTTGATGGCGTGTATTTCACACGTTCGTTGGGCAACCCCAAGAGGAAGGTATGATGCGCACAGCAGCAAGTTTTCCCTCAGAAAGAAACCAAGGTTTATCGAACCAGGAGGAGCCAAGAAGCACGTTGAAGGTTGATGGCGGCGGGATGTAGTGCGGCGCAACACCTGTGATTCCGGCGCCAACGTGGAACCTGCACAACACAACCAAAGTACTTTGCCCCAACGAAACAGTGAGGTTGTCAATCTCACCGGCTTGCTGTAACAAAGGATTAACCGTATTGTGTGGAAGATGATTGTTTGCAGAAAACAGTAGAACAAGTATTGCAGTAGATTGTATTTCAGTAAAGAGAATTGGACCGGGGTCCACAGTTCACTAGAGGTGTCTCTCCCATAAGACGAACAGCATGTTGGGTGAACAAATTACAGTTGGGCAATTGACAAATAAAGAGAGCATGACCATGCACATACATATCATGATGAGTATAGTGAGATTTAATTGGGCATTACGACAAAGTACATAGACCGTCATCCAACTGCATCTATGCCTAAAAAGTCCACCTTCAGGTTATCATCCGAACCCCCTCCAGTATTAAGTTGCTAACAACAGACAATTGCATTAAGTATGGTGCGTAATGTAAGTAGTGACTACATCCTTGAACATAGCACTAATGTTTTATCCCTAGTGGCAACAGCACAACACAACCTTAGAACTTTCTCACATCGTCCTGTGTCAATGCGTGCATGAACCCACTATCGAGCATAAGTACTCCCTCTTGGAGTTACAAGCATCTACTTGGCAATAGCATCTACTAGTAACGGAGAGCATGCAAGATCATAAACAACACATAGCATAACTTTGATAATCAACATAACAAGTATTCTCTATTCATCGGATCCCAACAAACGCAACATATAGAATTACAGATAGATGATCTTGATCATGTTAGGCAGCTCACAAGATCCGACAATGATAGCACAATGGGGAGAAGACAACCATCTAGCTACTGCTATGGACCCATAGTCCAGGGGTAGACTACTCACACATCACACCGGAGGCGACCATGGCGGCGTAGAGTCCTCCGGGAGATGATTCCCCTCTCCGGCAGGGTGCCGGAGGCGATCTCCTGGATCCCCGAGATGGGATCAGCGGCGGCGGCGTCTCCGGGAAGGTTTTCCGTATCGTGGCTCTCGGTGACCGGGGGTTTCGTCACGGAGACTTTTTATAGGCGGAAGGGCAGGTCAAGAGGCGGCACGGGGGCCCCACACTACAGGCCGGCGCGGCCAAGGGGGGCCGCGCCGCCTATAGTGTGGCCCCTCCGTGGCCCCTCTTCGTCTCTCCTTCGGACTTCGGGAAGCTTCGTGAGAAAATAGGCCCCTGGCTTTGATTTCGCTCCAATTCCGAGAATATTTCCTTACTAGGATTTCTGAAACCAAAAACAGCTTGAAAACAAGAATCGGGCACTTCGGCATCTTGTTAATAGGTTAGTTCCAGAAAATGCACGAATATGACATAAAGTGTGCATAAAACATGTAGATAACATCAATAATGTGGCATGGAACATAAGAAATTATCGATACGTCGGAGACGTATCAACTGCCTGTGATAAAGCTGCTAAATTTTTTTCCAACATTGGGGATGATGATCCCATTGCTTTAGATTATAATGGTTTGAATTTTGATGATTGCCACATCTCTGAAGTTATAAAGTTCTTGCAAAAACTTGCTAAAAGTCCTAATGCTAGTGCTATAAATTTGGCTTTCACGCAACATATTACAAATGCTCTCATAAAAGCTAGAGAAGAGAAACTAGAGCGCGAAGCCTCTATTCCTAAAAAGCTAGAGGATGGTTGGGAGCCCATCATTAAGATGAAGGTTAAAGATTTTGATTGTAATGCTTTATGTGATCTTGGTGCAAGTATTTCTGTTATGCCTAAGAAAATTTATAATATGCTTGACTTGCCACCGCTGAAAAATTGTTATTTGGATGTTAATCTTGCTGATCATTCTACAAAGAAACCTTTGGGGAAAGTTGATAATGTTCGCATTACCGTTAACAATAACCTTGTCCCCGTTGATTTTGTTGTCTTGGATATTGAATGCAATGCATCTTGTCCCATTATATTGGGAAGACCTTTTCTTCGAACTGTTGGTGCTATCATTGATATGAAGGAAGGTAATATAAAATATCAATTTCCTCTCAAGAAAGGTATGGAACACTTCCCTAGAAAGAGAATGAAGTTACCTTTTGATTCTATTATTAGAACAAATTATGATGTTGATACTTCGTCTCTTGATAATACTTGATACACACTTTCTGCGCCTAGCTGAAAGGCGTTAAAGAAAAGCGCTTATGAGAGACAACCCATGGTTTTTACCTACAGTACTTTGTTTTTATTTTGTGTCTTGGAAGTTGTTTACTACTGTAGCAACCTCTCCTTATCTTAGTTTAGTGTTTTGTTGTGCCAAGTAAAGTCGTTGATAGAAAAGTTCATACTAGATTTGGATTACTGCACAGAAACAGATTTCTTTGCTGTCACGAATCTGGGCTGTTTTCTCTCTAGGTAACTCAGAAAATTATGCCAATTTATGTGAGTGATCCTCAGATATGTACGCAACTTTCATTCAATTTGAGCATTTTCATTTGAGCAAGTCTGGTGCCTCGATAAAATTCGTCAATACGAACTGTTCTGTTTTGACAGATTCTGCCTTTTATTTCGCATTGCCTCTTTTGCTATGTTGGATGAATTTCTTTGATCCATTAATGTCCAGTAGCTTTATGCAATGTCCAGAAATGTTAAGAATGATTGTGTGACCTCTGAACATGTTAATTTTTATTGTCGCTAACCCTCTAATGAGTTGTTCTAAGTTTGGTGTGGAGGAAGTTTTCAAGGATCAAGAGAGGAGTATGATGCAACATGATCAAGGAGAGTGAAAGCTCTAAGCTTGGGGATGCCCCGGTGGTTCATCCCTGCATATTTCAAGAAGACTCAAGCATCTAAGCTTGGGGATGCCCAAGGCATCCTCTTCTTCATCGACAAAATTATCAGGTTCCTTCTCTTGAAACTATATTTTTATTCGGTCACATCTTATGTGCTTTGCTTGGAGCGTCGGTTTGTTTTTGTTTTTTGTTTTGTTTGAATAAAATGGATCCTAGCATTCACTTTGTGGGAGAGAGACACGCTCCGCTGTAGCATATGGACAAGTATGTCCTTAGTTTCTACTCATAATATTCATGGCGAAGTTTCCTCTTCGTTAAATTGTTATATGGTTGGAATTGGAAAATGATACATGTAGTAAATTGCTATAATGTCTTGGATAATGTGATACTTGGCAATTGTTGTGCTCATGTTTAAGCTCTTGCATCATATACTTTGCACCTATTAATGAAGAAATACATAGAGTTTGCTAAAATTTGGTTTGCATAATTGGTCTCTCTAAGGTCTAGATAATTTCTAGCAAAGAGTTTGAACAACAAGGAAGACGGTGTAGAGTCTTATAATGTTTACAATATGTCTTTTATGTGAGTTTTGCTGCGCCGTTCATCCTTGTGTTTGTTTCAAATAAACCTTGCTAGCCTAAACCTTGTATCGAGAGGGAATACTTCTCATGCATCCAAAATACTTGAGCCAACCACTATGCCATTTGTGTCCACCATACCTACCTACTACATGATATTTCTCCGCCATTCCAAAGTAAATTGCTTGAGTGCTACCTTTAAACAATTCAAAATTTATCACATCTGATTTGTGTCAATGTTTTATAGCTCATGAGGAAGTATGTGGTGTTTATCTTTCAATCTTGTTGGGCAACTTTCACCAATGGACTAGTGGCTTCATCCGCTTATCTAATAATTTTGCAAAAAGAGCTGGCAATGGGATTCCCAGTCCCAAATTAATTAACTTAAATAGACACTCCTCCATGGTGTGTGATTGTTGGACGGCACCCGAAGGATTCGGTTAGCCATGGCTTGTGTAAGCAAAGGTTGGGAGGAGTGTCATCATAATAAAACTAAAATAAAAAAAGGCACTCCTTCATGGTATGAGATTGTTGGCAGGCACCCGAGGATTCGGTTAGCCATGGTTTGTGAAAGAAAGGTTGGAAGGAGTGCCACCCAAAAATAAAATAAAATGGGAGCCGCTCTTTGAAGGTTTGTCTGGCAAGGGGGTTAGAGTACCCGCTACCATTCGTTGACAACAACATACACCTCTCAAAACTTTATTTTTATGCTCTCTTTATGTTTTCAAAATCAAAGCTCTAGCACAAATATAGCAATCGATGCTTTTCCTCTATGGAGGATAATTCTTTTACTTTCAATGTTGAGTCAGTTCACCTATTTCTCTCCACCTCAAGAAGCAAACACTTGTGTGAATTGTGCATTGATTCCTACATACTTGCTTATTGCACTTATTATATTACTCTATGTTGACAATATCCATGAGATATACATGTTACAAGTTGAAAGCAACCGCTGAAACTTAATCTTCCTTTGTGTTGCTTAAATACCTTTACTTTGAATTATTGCTTTATGAGTTAACTCTTATGCAAGACTTATTGATGCTTGTCTTGAAGTGCTATTCATGAAAAGTCTTTGCTTTATGATTCACTTGTTTACTCATGTCATATACATTGTTTTGATCGCTGCATTCACTACATATGCTTTACAAATAGTATGATCAAGGTTATGATGGCATGTCACTCCAGAAATTATCTGTGTTATCGTTTTACCTGCTCGGGATGAGCAGAACTAAGCTTGGGGATGCTGATACGTCTCCGACGTATCGATAATTTCTTATGTTTCATGCCACATTATTGATGTTATCTACATGTTTTATGCACACTTTATGTCATATTCGTGCATTTTCTGGATCTAACCTATTAACAAGATACCGAAGTGCCGATTCTTTATTTCTGCTGTTTTTGGTTTCAGAAATCCTAGTAACGAAATATTCTCGGAATTGGACGAAATCAACGCCCAGGGTCCTATTTCGCCACGAAGCTTCGAAGACCGAAGAGGAGACGAAGTGGGGCCACGAGGTGGCCACACCCTAGGCGGCGCGGCCCACCCTTGGCCGCGCGGCCCTGTGGTGTGGGCCCTCGTGCCGCCTCTTGACCTGCCCTTCCGCCTACTTAAAGCCTCCGTCGCGAAACCCCCGGTGCACGAGAGCCACGATACGGAAAACCTTCCGCAGACGCCGCCGCCGCCGATCCCATCTCGGGGGATCCAGAGATCGCCTCCGGCACCTGCCGGAGAGGGGAATCATCTCCGGAGGACTCTACGCCGCCATGGTCGCCTCCGGAGTGATGTGTGAGTAGTCTACCCCTGGACTATGGGTCCATAGCAGTAGCTAGATGGTTGTCTTCTCCCCATTGTGCTTAATTGTCGGATCTTGTGAGCTGCCTAACATGATCAAGATCATCTATCTGTAATTCTATATGTTGCGTTTGTTGGGATCCGATGAATAGAGAATACTTGTTATGTTGATTATCAAAGTTATGTCTATGTGTTGTTTATGATCTTGCATGCTCTCCGTTACTAGTAGATGCTCTGGCCAAGTAGATGCTTGTAACTCCAAGAGGGAGTATTTATGCTCGATAGTGGGTTCATGCCTCCATTGATATCTGGGGACGGTGGACAGAAAGTTCTAAGGTTGTGGATGTCTTGTTGCCACTAGGGATAAAACATTGGTGCTATGTTCAAGGATGTAGTTACCGATTGCATTACGCGCAATACTTAATGCAATTGTCTGTTGTTAGCAACTTAATACCGGAGGGGTTCGGATGATAACCTGAAGGTGGACTTTTTAGGCATAGATGCATGCCGGATGGCGGTCTATGTACTTTGTCGTAATGCCCAATTAAATCTCACTATACTCATCATAATATGTATGTGCATGGTCATGCCCTCTTTATTTGTCAATTGCCCAACTGTAATTTGTTCACCCAACATGCTGTTTATCTTATGGGAGAGACACCTCTAGTGAACTATGGACCCCGGTCCAATTCTCTATACTGAAATACAATCTATTGCAATACTGTTCTACTGTTTTCTGCAAACAATCATCTTCCACACAATACGGTTAATCCTTTGTTACAGCAAGCCAGTGAGATTGACAACCTCACTGTTTCGTTGGGGCAAAGTACTTTGGTTGTGTTGTGCAGGTTCCACGTTGGCGCCGGAATCTCTGGTGTTGCGCCGCACTACATCCCGCCGCCATCAACCTTCAACGTGCTTCTTGGCTCCTCCTGGTTCGATAAACCTTGGTTTCTTTCTGAGGGAAAACTTGCTGCTGTGCGCATCATACCTTCCTCTTGGGGTTCCCAACGAACGTGTGAGTTACACACCATCAATGAACATACTTAATTTTGATTATAATAAACTTCCTAGTGTTTCGTGGCAAACTGAGAGTTAACTACTTAAGCTAGAGTGATTGTTTACACAACTAGTTATTCATACTGATAATTCTTTATTATGATTGCCTCGATTTACCAATGTGTGTATCGTATTATTGGCACTTCTCTAACTATGCTAAGCTTTCAAATGGAAGAAGTGTTAGACTCATAAGACTACCACTTGTAAGTGAGTTTACTTTCTCGTTATTTTGGTTTAAATGTCAAGTTTCTTATGGTTCTTTGTTTCTTGCTCAAGGACGATCAAGTTTCAGCTTGGGGAAGTTGATCGTTGTGAAATACACCACTTTTTCTCGTGTTTAAAACCTTATCTAGGTCATAAAATTGACTAATTTTACCTCTCAATTTGTTACTAATGACTAATTAATGCAAAGATGTGCAATCTCTCCTATGTTTGAATGGTGTGCAGGAAATCACATCATAATAACAAATGGAACTGTAATTACTGAAGAAAATCGTGTCATAAGTGCATCAAAGTTGACCATCCTCGAAGAGGCGGTTCCAGAAGGTTTAACGGACATCGATATGGGCAAGCCCCACCCGTACCATGCGCCCGTACTGGGTGCCGCAGCCTTCCCGAGGTCAAATCCTATATGATGGGCCCTATAGCCATTTTCATGTGCATAAAGGAATCATTAAGACATAAATGTCCCATCATAGCCATAAGATTTAGGGTCCCAAGAATAAACGACTCTAATGCAACCCATAGTGTTGGAAGACGGTTTCTGTCATTCCGACCCCTCCAACACTAATGCATTACATCAAAGTGCAGCCCTATGAGCCCATATAGGTGAAGTAATATGCAATCGACATTCGCATATAACCATCATATAACAACATAGAAGATAAAAAAACTTGACCAAATACTCATTGCACATCATATAGAATCATAGCCAGATCATCCTATGCCCTCAGGAACGTGGGGAACTACTCACAAGTGACAAACATAATATGGACTAGCGACATAATGGTTTCAACACAATCTGAATATATGATCTCCCCACCAAATAATGAGAAAGTACCAATCACAAACATGTAACAACACTAAAAACAATATGTGGGGTTAAATTCAACACAAACTATGAGGGGGATGACGTCGATCTCGTAGATGGTGATGGTGGTGATGATGGTGTTGGTGAAGATGTTGATGGAGAGGCCTCCTCCCAAGACAAGGAGGAGTGGGGATGTCGAGGGTATCACTCTCCCCTTCATCGAAGGCACCGGTGCAGATCTGCGCTCCCCCGCAGTAGGAGAGGACTTTCGCCTCTACTGCCGCCTCAATAAATCTCGGGAAAAATATGGCTTAGGTTTTTGGGCGAAACGGAGCGTCTGGAATAAAAGGGGGCCGAAACGATGTCTGAGGTGCGAACGAGGGTGGGTGGCGCGGTCAGGAAGTTGGGTCGTGCCACCTGTGCTCGTTTGCACCTCGTGGCCCCTCTCTCTTGTTTCTTTCGCTCACGGACTTCCTTCGGGTGAAAACTGACCAGTTAATTTTTCCTCGAATTTTGCGATCAAGAAAGTCCTGAAACAAATAAAATACAAAAAATGAGGTTTTCTGCCTCCTACGAATTAAATACCAATGAAGGGGATTTTGTAGGAAAGTCCCGAAAATCATCTAAAATGCATAAATAACAATGTATGAAGGCAAATAACAATGAATATCAATTCTATATGTAGCAACAATGATGATACAAAATGCACGTATCAACTGCGCCAAGCTTAAACCTTTGCTCGTCCTCGAGCAAATAAGCGAATAGATCATATCATGCATCAATGAGTTTATGGTTGATAAAACAAATACGAGCATTGTATTATCAACTTATGCATATTCAGTTGTAAAGAAAGATTTCTGAACCAACAATCATACAAATATGAACTTCATAAGTAGAAACTCTAGTAATTACCTCTTACCGTTTGAACAAGATCAATCTTTGCATGTTGGACAATTGAACAATGCTTCATGTGTATCTATGAATATAGATGACTTCTTTGATTGTCCTTTTACTCGATTGTTCTTCATTTACCTTGCCTTTGTACTGAAGAAAAACTCTCATAGAGCAACTAGTTACAAGAAGATGAATTGCTGAATAACAAGAAGATCATGAAAATTTGATGTTTATCAAACACTTTGCTTTTCCTTTTTCATAATAAGTTAATAGTCTTTCCCCTTAGTAAGCAGTATAAACCATATTCATGGATCTTTCAATCATGTCATATGCTTTACATCCACCTTTTGTCTTTCACTTTCCATGGCTAACCGAATCCTGAGCTGCCGACCTTTTCATTCACAAACTTGTTTGAGTGTATGTATTGAAATATCCATGACAGCACTTTACCCGCTGATTACCAAGTAGCACAAGAATATCTCATACTTCCTTGTCATCTCCTCTTACTAACTATTTGTTCTCCAAGACCACATCTCCAACACAACTTCAAGGTATTTTTATTTTTCTTATAGTGTTTAGTATTACTTGCATGGATCTTTCCTTTGTTGCAAGCCATACTTTACAAAATTCAATGTTTATCCAACATGTTCAAGTTAATTAAGCTCAAGATAAGATGTGATTGAAATTTCTAAATATGATGAACACATCTGCATGAGTGTTACCCATAAATCTCCATACAAAAGAATCATGGATGACACCATTACAAGAAAAATTCTTCACAGTGGCCACGCGCACCACTTTTTATTTTAACAGGAGTAAATAACTTCAAGATTTACCGCCCCGCACGCACCAGCCATGGTGACATGTGGCCGCCACCCACTCAGGTTCTTACACAGTGGGTTCTCTTTTAGCAGGTTATCGTAGGTTGTGGTGTTTCTTAAGATAAAAGCACTACAATGCATTGTTTATCACTAAATTTAATTATTTGGGGCTCATTCATGCACGTGTGTTATTAGAATATTAATAGTTTTTTCCTATAGAGTAGCTAAGATACAACACCACTCTTTTTAGTACTATTTTTAAATAAAATGTCACATAATGAAAATATTTAAGATATATCGTGTTAACAGTGAAAGGCCTCAGGAGGCCCATGCCGCGCTAGGACGCTCCCTCGGCACAGGAGCCAATCAACAGCCCTTGGACCTCGGTGAAATCTCGTAGATTCCCAAGTCCAACCCAGCCAACCAAAACCTCGTTGACGGGTGCGACGACCGCCCCAACACCCGCCCGCCCTCGTTGCCTCCGCCACGCCCCCACCAAAATCGCCACCGCTCGCGCGCCTCCCTTCATTACACCCCACGCCCACCACGCCGCCTCCCTCGTGGCGCCCCTCTTTCCTTTCCCTCCCGTCGCCGCCGTCGCCATGGCCTTCCACTCCCCAATGCAGTTTAAAAAATCTATAGTGACTAGCTGGATGAACATAACTTTTTTATTTTAACTGCAGAACTAACAAAAAAAAATTCACCTCCCAAGAAATGACATCAAACACATCATTATTTACTCCTACAAGGATACCACCAGCAGTCCCACTTGCAGGTAGGAAATTCCAGATAAAATTTCTATTTCCCAAGACATTCTTCAAAAAAGAATTAGTGAATTTTTATTTTTTAGTTTCCTGGAAACCTATGTAATCAACATTTGAAGGAATGATAGTATCCTATAAACACTTTTTCCTTCCAAGAGCAGTAATCCCCCTAATGTTAAAAAATGAAACTAACATTGTAACTTCTTCCTGGAGTGCTTGCCCCTAGATTTCCTAATTACTTCTATCCATTTATCACCAACATCCTTATAATAATCATCTACACAATTACTTCTACCAAAAGCATCTCTTTCCCTAGCAAGATCTACAGAATTAACAACAAGACTTATCACATGGGTTATATCCCTACTCATATGATATTCAAGAGCAATTCTCTCCCTAGGAATCTCATTCACTACGCACACCCCATTAGTAGAATTAAAAGCTACTGTATCCTCAATTATAGTTATATCATAGATTTTTGGAGGAAATCCATCTACCTTCCCTCCATTCACACACACATTATCTATATGTGAAGACTTACAACTAGAGCTAACAACAGAAATATTAACACCAACACTTTTAACCATGGATTCAAGATCTATAACATCTATAGACTGGAAAGATTATTGGGATTGAATTATACCTTTAAACTTCTTGTTGGGCTCCTCTAGGTTCCTCCTTTTTTATTCCATAGCTTTCTCCAGTACATTCATGGATCTATCTACCCTGGAACTCTGTCTTGTAACCTACACAGGGCCCCACACCTTGCCTTTTTTGGATTTCCTTTGGTCATCTAGCTTCTCCCCCATCCCATGTCAATCCTCTCAAAGCTGGGCATGATCTCATCAGGGAGGGGGAAATTATGCATCTCACTGTCCATGATATCCCCTTCCAAGTCAATCCACTGCTGGCAAGACATGTGATCTTGGTCTTCCACGAGAAACTCATCTACTTCTTTCCTTACTGCCTTAGTATCCTCACTAGAGACAATATTCCACACAAACTTTCCATCCTCATTAATACAACCATTCTTCAGTAACTGGTCATACACCCCAGAGCCACTGACATATTCCTTCAGTTCAGTTTCTCCACCACCAACTCTCCTCACAATGTGACCAGAGTTGGGAGAAGTGGGGGTTACATTTTGATTGTTACTACAAGAGGCATTAACATTTGGAGCATTCCTATCAGTTTCCATCCCATCTTGTTGTCCATTCACTTGATCTTCCTTATCTCTACCACCATTGTCATCAGATGGTGGAGGAGGTGGTTGAGGAGGATCATCAGCTGACATGGGTATACCCTTTGGGTACCTATTATTGGTATACCTGGATCGGCTCGGCCCAATATGGAGAAGGCCCAACAAGGCAACCCGAAGAAGTAGTCGACTAGGACTCTTGTAAAACCCTAGGCTGGTTGCATATATAAAGCTAGCCAGGGCACCTGAAATAGAGGAGGACAGAAGATAGACAACATAGCTCCGCCTACGGCGGCACCCTATAAACACATCTATGATCATATACTGGATTGCTAGCAGCACGTAGGGATCCTCCACCGAGGGGACCCGAAGCTGGGTACGTCGTGTGCCTAATCTCGCTCTCGGAATCTCCATCGTCGCTCTCTCCCGAAACCCAAGTCTACAATACGTAGGCATTGCCGAGGTGATCCCTCGTCAATTGGCGCCGTCTGTGGGAATCGCGGCGACTGGATTTTGTCATTCGGGCGAGACTCTCCGTCTTCTTCAAGAAACAACAACCTCATGGCAACAACATATTGAACGATCTCAACGGTTTGTGGCACGTGTGCGCATACAGCTCCGTTGCCGAAAAATCTCGAGTTGATTTTCTTTGGAAACAGACGGCCACGCGAGATGTAAAAAGCCGACAGGAGCACCTACGAGGTACGGACATGGTTATTGCATGTTTCTTGAGGCGATGAAGCAATATTGGATTTGAAAAGTACCAACGACCCGAAAAAATTTGGGGATTCGTTATCAAGCACTCGCTCGCACGGCATTTATTGTCCCGAATTCGCCATCCGACACAAGGATCATCAGGTGCTATATTTTCAGTTAATCATTATTCGGAAAATTTAGACAAATATTTTTTCGGATTGTATTGTTATTTGCTCGCAGAATTTTTGCGCCGTAATATTACTGCAGATCGGAACAAACGTCGACTATTTTGCTTCGACGACCTTATTCTGCATTACTCGTAAGAAATTATTTGCAAACGCGACTCTCGCGGACGCCAACACGAACCTGCTAGTGCACACTCATCATGGTGGATTCGCCATCCGACACAGGTGCTATATTTCCAGTTATTTGCTATTCGTAAAATTTATTTGGCCAAATATTTTTTCGGTTTGTGTTGTTACTTGCTCTCGCAGATTTTTTGCATCATAATATAACTGCAGATTGGAATAAAGTCCAATTAATTTGTGCACATCCGATTTAGACGGCAGAGAGAAAAGATCCGCTACATCGACTGCGTCATATTCATCGACTACACCCGGTCAGGCGCTGCGTGACTACATTGACTACTCCCGGCTAGGCGCCGTTGAATTCTACACCGTCATTGAATCCGAGAGAACCAGCATCGTCATTGACCACTGAGGCTCTTTCATCGACATCTTCTATCGGCTACCTTAGCCGGCGAAAATTGTCCTTAACGTCCATCTATTGCGCCGATTACTCTCGGCTATCCACCGCCTAACTTTGTCGTCGCACCTCCATCGGCTTCATCGTTTGTGGATTTATTTTCTTCGGCTCTGGATATATCTTTCTCGGCTCTATGAATTTATCTTCTTCGGCTCAGTGGATTTATTTTCTTCGGCTCTGGATATATCTTCTCCGGTTTAGTGGAATTATTTTCTCCGGTTCAGTGAAATTATTTTCTTCGGCTCAGTGGATTAATTTTCTTCGGCTTAGTGAAATTATCTTTTTCGGCTCAGTGGATTCATCTTCTTCAGCTTACTGGATTTTTTCTTCGTCGGATTCATCTTATAAGGTTATCATTGGTTTTCTCTAAATACAATATTACCCGATGCGTTTTCGGGTCAATGGATTCATCTTCTATGGTTATTATTGGAACTATTTTCTTCGGGTCAATGGATTCATCTTCTATGATATCAACGGATTCATCTTTTATGGTTATTTCTGGATTCTTCGGTTCAATGGATTCATCCTCTATGATATCGGCGGATTCATCTTCAATATATGATGGTGTAATCTTTAATATGGATTCATCTCAAGTACTTCATCTCGGACTTCATCTTCAGTATTTCATCCTTAATGGCCTTCTTTCGGCAACACGGATAATACTCGGGGGCTCGACAACGACTTCACCCCGAGTAACAACGGTGACACAGCGTCTAAACAATAATCATGACATCACCCCAGCAGTGCTCGGGGTTTTGGCTATCTCTTCATCAACAATTTTGTGGCATCCACTTTCGCAATTCGGTGGTTTCTATTTCGGCTCAACTTTTTCGCTGCACTCAAAGACTTCATCGCGCATCGACTCTGTCGTATCTAATAAGCTAAGTGTTTCCTTTTAATTTACATAAAGTTGATTATCATTTACTTTTGCCGCACACGACACTCGGGGGCTGTGCGGCATAAATTTACTTTACATATCATCGAATCCGAGCATCTGACACCGCATGCGAAAAAGAGAGTCAAGGAAAAGATAGAAAAAGTTTGTTTATTTATGCAGGAGAAAGCAAATTTCAAAGTATATAAAAGAGAACCCGACGAAATTGTCTACAAGGAGAACTCGACGAAATTGTCTTCAAGAAAGAACAGGACCCGAAGAATTATCTTCAAGGAGGTCCCGAAGAATTATCCTCAAGGAGGTCCCGAAGAATTATCCTCAAGGAGGTCTCGAAGAATTATCTTCAAAGAGGACCCGAAGAATTATCTTCAAAGAGGACCCGAAGAATTGTCCTCAAAGAGGACCCGAAGAAATTTTCCTGAAGGAGGAACTCGACGAAATTTTCATCAAGGAGGAACCCAAAAAAAAAAGGTGGACAAATCTTCGGGTTCATTGACTCGTCATATTGTTCCGAGCAAGAGCATCGGTGATGTACCCGGCAATATAGAATGACCAATATATTCAGCAGTCTCATCAAGCCCGAGAGAAAAATAGAAGAACCCGCAAAATGGGTCATTGCATCAGCCGAACAAGGCACTTGACAAAATATTCTCAGAGCGCCAAAGTCGCGAATAATCTCTGAATGCCGCAAAACTCTGCGAAGGTAAGACCCCGGGATCCGTCCTGTGTGGCGAGGCATCGCCAAAGACTGCGCTCTGCTACTTTTTTCCACATCAACAGATGTGAAGAAATATCCCGGCGGACGCGCTGTGAACCCGATAACATTACTGGAATTCGGATCATGGTAAGTCCTTAAGCGGCACGTGACGAATTACGCCAGGTCCCGAGATCATGTCCAGGGACGTGATCTTGAAGTAGGTTCTTACGGGATTGCCACAAGAGCAGTTAACTGGTACCTGATCCGTCAGGTGAACCAGCCCCATTTACCATTATCCCTGAACAACATAGATAGCAACGGCCTGGAGTCAATAAAACGAGGGGCTGCGCGCAGAAATATAGTCAAGTTCTTTATCGAATAGTACAACTTGAGTCTATGTCCAGGTGCAAGCACCTGCCCATAGGCTCGGGGGCTACTCTTATCGAGAGTATTGTTCACCCTCCCGATAAGATACAAGAAAGAGGAAAGATTGTGGTGTCGATTAAAAGAAAGTTGAGCCTACACCCAAGTGCAAACACTTGGCTGTAGCCTCGGGGGCTACTCCCATCGGGAGCGCTGGCCGCGCACCCGATAGAAAAATAACTTCGACAGCATCTACGACAATCAAGCTTTGTAGACTCAACTCGATTCTACGACTCGAGTGGAGCCTACTCCCATCGGGAGCCCATGGATTTCATCAAGTCCTCCAGAAATATAGTTAAGTTCTTCATCGAGTAGTACAACTTGAGTCTATGCCTAAGTGCAAGCATTTACCCATAGACTCGGGGGCTACTCCCATCGGGAGCGCTGTCGCGCACCCGATAGAAAAATAATTTCAAGAATCGTCGACATCATCTACGCTACACATGATCTACGACATGGACCTCGCCTTTGGAGATGATTATGCTTGGAGTCTCTACGCAAGTCTTCGACTTCCCTAGACACTCGGGGGCTACTGACATGGGTATACCCTTTGGGTACCCATTATTGGTATACCTGGATCGGCTCGGCCCAATATGGAGAAGGCCCAACAAGGCAACCCGAAGAAGTAGTCGACTAGGACTCTTCTAAAACCCTAGGCTGGTTGCATACATAAAGCTAGCCAGGGCACCCGAAATAGAGGAGGACAGAAGATAGACAATAGATAGACAACATAGCTCCGCCTACGGCGGCACCATGTAAACACATCTATGATCATATACTGGATTGCTAGCAGCACGTAGGGATCCTCCACCGAGGGGACCCGAAGCTGGGTACGTCGTGTGCCTAATCTCGCTCCCGGAATCTTCATCGTCGCTCTCTCCCGAAACCCACGTCTACAATACGTAGGCATTGCCGAGGTGATCCCTCGTCATCAGCCACCCCCATAGCAGGATCCCCTTCCACTTCAAACAACAGCTGGTAAAACTTGCATTGTAAGTGAAACAACCTACCAGCTAGGATTCTGGTAGGATCTTTGCATTTGATTCTCACCCTTACTACCTCAGCATAGTCTTTAAACACACTCATACACTCTACTTCATGGAGGATACCATAAACAGAGACTGCTTGGGCAATAGAATTCCACTCACACCAGGGTGGTTGCAAGCCATAGACTTTCATCTAGGTCTCCTGCATCACTACCACATGATCTAGATCATTATTCCAGGCTTAAAATTTCACCCGCACTCCAGGTTGGTTAGGCCAATCTAGGATATCCAATCACTTGTTCCACTGGCAAATGAGGAGGGAATTTGACCAGGTATGACCACTGAGTTAACTACCTAATCTGCCAAGGCCAAATTGTTCTGTAGATTCCAGCAAACTCATTGGCCAGCTCTTGCTTAGCAATATTTCTTTCTTCTATCATCACCAGACCATAGTTCTTTGTTGTTGCCACAGGATTCACAATCACATCAGGAACCTCAATGTGAAAGAAACCCAAACCAGTAGCAACACTCTCCAAATACTTGGCAATCTGATGTGGCCTTTTTATCACAAGACACTCTTCAACATGATGATTAGTAGTTTTGTAGATGAAACAAAAGGCTTTTTTATCACATGACTGCTTAAAGTGACCAGGTTCTCCACACCCTAGGCAGATAGTGTCAACATATGACATTTGGTTGGTGATTACCTGAGATGAAGAGTCTCCATTGCTAATGCTCTTCTTCTTCTTCTTCTGCACCTGCTTACTTTGCACCCCTTCACCTCTATTAGCAACATCACCATCTTGACTTTGATTATTTTGAGAGAATTCTTCTACAAGTGGGGCAATCCACTGGTTGGACTGATGGCCAAATTGTTGTGGAGGAAATTGGGGATATGCACCTGGGAAAGTCCAAGGAGGAGGCATGCCCCAAGCACAAAACCATAAGGCTTAGGAGGGAAAGGAAATCCTCGAACTGCTGCTTGTTGATGTTGCTATTGAGGATTCTGCTGGAATTGACATGATTTAGCTTTTAATATAATAGATATAAATCTTTTTCATTGGAACAACGGAGGTAGTAATACGTATGCATGATGGCCATGAGCACATCACAAATGCCCTTGGCCACTTGTAGGGGGATGCAGCAATAATGGACCTTGCAGGGTCAAAAACAATACTTTCGCCTTGTCTTAATAGTTAATAAGATACAGCAGCTGACGCAGCATTAGACAACCACTGGACTAACATATTGTCGTATTGGTTGTACGCATTAGCTAATAATCGACCATGCGCCTTTACTAAAACAGCAGGAATTCGCCTCGTTTTAAGATACAGTAGCTGCTGCTGTCCAACGCGCGCTACTCGATCCGGATCAGTATATCCGTGCTGTTTTTGTCGGCATGCCATCCTGCGCACCGAAGGATCTAAACACTCTGAATCTCTATGCATCTATATATGCAAATGTAATATGCAGGACTATGAAATAGCACCCCATCAAATTCAACCGCTGGCTAGCTAGCTCTGTTGTGCGTGTGCCTAGTGAGAAAGAAATGGAAGACTTGGCATGGTGGCTAGGCATCCTGCTCGGCGCCGTCCCGCTGCTGGCTTTCGCTGTCTGGCACTGCAACGACGCTTTCTACTGCGCCGCCTTCGCACTGCGCCGTCGTGGGCTTGACCGCCGGCTCCCGCCGGGCCACATGGGTCTCCCATTCTTCGGTGAGACAGGGGCCATGCTATGGCGCTTCAAGGTGACGCGCCGCCCCGACGGCTTCATCGAGACGAGGAAGAAGGCGTACGGAGAAGGCGTGGGCATGTACAGGTCCCACCTCTTCGGCCATCCGACTATCGTCGTCTGCCTCCCGTCGGTCAACAGGTTCGTTCTGCAGGCCCACGACAGCTTCTGGGTCCGCTGGCCGGCCAAGGACCTCCTTGGCCTGTCGTCCATGTTCAACGCCGAGGGGAGCGCGCACACCAGAATCAGGGGATATGTCGTCGCGTCCTTCAGCCAGCCCAGGTCACTCCGGAACATCGCGCGGGTCGCGCAGCCGCGCGTCGCGGCGGCGCTGCGGTCGTGGGCTGAAAAGGGAACCATCACCGCCGCTACAGAGTTCAGGAAAGTAGGTCGTTCAATTTGCTCTCTACCTCATTCTTAGTTACATGTATAGTATAAAGTAAGTGCATCCATGCATGCATGGAAAAACCCGGAAAGTACCATGTGCACATGAGCACAAGTGCTCCTTGGACTTTTGGATTTTTGAAAATTTTCAAAACCTCGCTCTTTTATGTTTTCAAAAATTATGGCATTAAATATGTAGATACATTTAGACATGAGGAGTGTAGTCAAAAAAGTTCCATTAAAAAATACTTTGTATCAGAAATTTGTCTTTTTTGCATCTCCAAAAATATAACGTATTTTTTGACGAGACTTTTTTGATTCCAATCCTCGTATACACATCTATCTACATATTTAATGTCATAATTCTTGAAAGCAGAGAAATATGAGAATCTGAAATTTTCAAAAATCCAAAAGTGAAGGGAGCACTGACTCCCATGTGCACAAAATCCTTGTCCGGAAAAACCTTGCTACTTGCCAAGATATGGATAAATATTCTCTGCGAATTTCAGCTCATGTTCGAGTGCACCTGCGAGATATTTATAAGCATGAAGCCGTCACCTCTCGCAGCAAAGATGGATAAATGGTTTGCCGGCATACTTGACTCGCTGAGAGCATTGCCGGTGGACTTACCGGGAACAGCGCTGAACCATGGTCGAAAGGTACATGCATCAACTTACTCTTATCAAAAACTCGTTACCCTGAGTAACTCTTTCTTCATGAGTAAACAAACGATTTTCTATAAGAAAACCACCAAACTTTTCTAATTTTATAACTAGTCCCTCTGGTCTTAAATACTTATGGCAGTTCAATATAATGAATGTAGACACATTTTACCTTACATTTTGTCTAAACTTGCGTCAAGTATTTCAAATCGGAGGGAGTACTAATTCTAAAGGAATAGGAGTAGTATAGTAGATAATTGGCACATGACAATAGTATTATCGTATTAGGTTTGTCATTAAATATTTGGTCGTAATATCAAAAAAAAAAAGAAGCTAAGATACATGTAAAAAGTAGATGACTTCAGAGTCTAAGACTCATATATTTACAATAAAAAGGGACTATAATACATATACCACTACAAAGGAAAAAACAAAACAAGTAAAAACAACATAAGTTTACGGCTGGTGTGTTGTATTTGTAGTGTCGACGGAAGCTAAACGCAGTGTTCCAAGTGGAGCTTGAGAAGAGGAGGAAGCAGGAGAAATGCGGTCATGTGGGGGAAGAAGACTATGCTGATGATTTGATGAGTGGGCTAATGAACATGGTAGACGATCAAGGGAAAAAGTTGACTGATGAAGAAGTTTTGGACAACATAGTTTCCCTCGTTGCCGGAGGTTACGAGTCGCCATCTTATGGGCTACCCCATTGCAACCTATTTTACTCGATAAATCAAGATCAGACAAGCATGAAGTAAGGGTTTTACCTTATTGAGGGGCCTGAACTTGGGTAAATCTCGCCCCCTGTTCGTTTGGTATCTGATGTCTCGTGTTAACTTGCAGGATTCCGTCAACCATAAGCTCCTCATGGTGGGCATTGTCGAGGAGCTCCCTCATCAGGTCTCCTTGTCTCAAGCCGCGTCCGTGCAAAATAGGTAGGCCATCCACACCATTGATGAGGACTCGCGAGGAGGAGGAACAAAGGAGCCCGGAGATCCAATCAGGAAATCTAGGAGGAAAACCATGCCTCTTGAGGAGCTCCATGATGAAATCCCACCTCACGGAGTCGAACGCTTTGCGGATGCCAAGCTTAAAAATAGCGAAGGGATTTTGCTCTTGTGGAGGCGATGTGCGAGGTTGCGGACGTACATGCAGTTATCATTTATGCTTCTTCTTTTGATGAACACACTTTGGGCATTGGACACAAGGTCATTCATGAGGGGGTGCTAGCCGGATAGCAATCATCTTAGCTATGATTTTTGCAACAACGTGGATGAGGCTAATAGGTCTATAGTCATAGATACTTTCGGCTCCCTCTCTCTTTGGCAACAAGACAATATTCGCCGAATTAACCCATTGGAGATGCGCCATATGGAGAGTGTTGAAATGGTGGATGGCCCTCATGAGGTCGTCTTTGATGATGCCCCAACACTTTTTGAAGAAAGCACCGGTGAAACTATCCGGCTAGGGGCCTTGTCCGAAGGCATTTGCCTAATTGCCTCTTGCACTTCCTCTTCGGAGAAAGGGGCATCAATTCCCACTAGATCTACTCCCCTAAAGTGAAAATTTCCCCAATTTAGTTCATGGCTCCTAGTAGGAGCTTTTCCCATGGCCGAAACAAAATGAACATGTATGATCTTCTTCTTATGCGTGTGCTCGGTCACCCAATCATTATTGTGTTTGAGACGGTGCAAGTGGTTTTTCCTTCTTCTCGCAGCATAGCCAGTCTCCTAAAGTTTGAGTTGTTTTCCGTAGACTATTTGATTTTGAGATCGGTTGGCACGAACCTGGGTTTTGATCGGTTCCGTTAAATCTGAATTTTCATGACGGTTGATTAAATTGAGTGATAAGTTTTTAAAAATGCTACGATGATTTGAGATCAGGAAGCGTATATGCTAGCGGTCAACTAAACTTTGGAATTTGAGAACCGTCAGATTATTCTTTGAGATTTGTGCAAACAAACAGAATGGACAGACAAAGAATTCTGCACGAGGGGTGTGTCCAGGAATCGAACCCATGTCAATTGACTGGGAATGCAACACCACAACCACCAGGACATCCATGCGGCAGAATTTCAATACGGTAGTTACATAGAATTTATTGAATTGATTTGTTTTCATTTTGCACAAAGAGCAAGTTAGACGGCATTAGTTCTGATTTTTTTTTGCCTTCTTTCTCCTTATTTATATTATCTGTATACTTTTTTCTTTTATATCTGCGGTCGCACCATAAAAAAAATGTGCAAATACCTCATAAAGAAAAAATGCAACCATGCTTTATATGTGATTTCTCTTTTTTGTTATTTACGTTGGTAGTATTTTTTCTATTTTTGGTCTTTGAAATAGATTTTACTTCTCTCCAAAGTTGCAATTTTTGTTGACAAAATTACAACCAATATTTTTCTAATTTTTTATCTTGTTATTTTACGAGTAACACTTTTATTTTCTCAAGAACGTTTATTAAACCTAGGGGGTGAGGAGGTACTTAAATTAGTTGCTCAAGCCACCCGATTTCTCGATGGAATGCGTCAGATTACCCCGAGGGCTTTGTGGGCATATTAACTCATTGATCCGTCAGTTCTGGTGGGGAAGCAAAGAAGAAAAGAGGAAACCTTGCTAGGTATGATGGGATGTTATGACATTGCCAACACATATAGATGGATTAGGCTTCAGGGATTTGGAACTATATATTTAACTTTTGCCTGCTCACACGTTAATCATGAAGAATGCTTTAGGAGCTAAACTCACTGAGTGCTAGCATACTCAAGGCAGTTTACTTCCTGAATGGGTCGATCTTGGAGGGTGAACTTGGGTCTCACCCATCGTAAATCTGGCGGTCAATTTGAGATGGGTGAGATATTTTGTGCAAGGGCTCATTAGGCGCATTTGTGCCGGGCTTACTACACGGATTTGGACTGATAATTGGTTTCCAAGAGACACTATGATGAAACCAATTATTTCAATTATGGTTGATCCTCCACAGATGGTATCCAAATTAATTGATGAGACATTGACATCATGGAAAAAGGACCTGGTTGGTTCATTTTTTTTTACCAATGAATGCTGCTACAATCCTTAGTATACCATTGTGCACGAGAAGGTAACCTGATTAGAACTTTGACCCCAAATGTTTATTCTTTGTACAATCTGCCTACATGATGGTTATCAACAAGAAAAAACAGGGTTAATTATTTTGAGGGCAACCATGGTTCGTCCAATGCTGAGTCCGAGATGAAGGGTTGGAGCTCCTTGTGGAAGACCTATGCCCCTCCATAATCATAATATTCCTTGGGAGACTAGCCTAGAAGTTCTTGCCTACAGCTCACCTGTTGGAGCATAGGAATATTGCGAGATCAAGCTCCTACACCTTATGCGGAGCTGAAGATTTGTGGAGACACTCCTTAATTGAATGCAACATGGCAAATAGTGTACGGGTTTTATCGGATGACCTAATGGTGGAACACTTGATTGCATGTGGAGAGGAGAATGCCTAGCATTGTCTGTTTGGTCTAATGGAAACATTGCCGCATGATCACTTTATACGTCTTACTATCTCCCTCTGTGCTATTTGAACGATAAGAAGAAATGCTATTCATGAAGACATATTTCAGAGCCCCTATCAACTCATGGATTTGTCAACTCATTCCTAGTTGAGCTAAGCGGTCTAGCGAAAACTTCCGTTCAAGCTTCGGCCTGGGTATCAACTACACGCGCGACACCATGATGGATCCCACCACTGATGATTACACCTAAACTAATGTTGATGCAGCTGTTTTGAAGATGGGGGAGCAAGGCGATGCGGCTGCATTTTGTCGCAACAGTAACAGTTTATATATACCTTGGATCATCAGTGGTTGTCTTCCCTCGCATTACCGATCCAGCAATCTTGGAAGCTTTGGCTTGCTGGGACATCCGCTGTTTTGTTGTCGCCTCAGATTGCAAACATGTGATAACTGATATTGAAGAAGGCAAAGAAAGGAGAGGGCAGCCTCGAAAAATGGAAAATATGGTGCCGTGAAATCAAGGCGCGATCTTTAGAGTTTCTTGAATGTAAGTCTGCGTTCGAGGGTAGAGCTTTTTTTTTTTCTCTGCGAAACGGTAGAGCTTTTAATTTTGACGAGCACAACTTAGCTAGATATGTGGTTAGGCACTCCCTATTATATAAATGTCCCTGTAAACATTATTACCAATGAAGGTTGTCAAAAGAAAAAGGTGACATGCCCACCATTCGCCATGGCATGGCATTATGGAAAAAAAAAGCATGCGTTTTTGCAGACACTTGAGCATAACTTTCATGCTAAATTTTCAACACTTATTATGAGTGAGAGGGGGAGGGAGTAGTAAACATGGCTTTCCAAATGGTCTGAGTGGTGGATACGAATCCACGCAGCCTGTGTTGGATCAAGCATTTGTTTCTATGAATTCATTCATTCAAGACTTGGCGCAATTATCATTTGTGTGCAAAGAAAAGGACCGTGACCCGTGACTCTGATAAAAAAATCCAGCCCGGACTCGAGCAAGCAGGTTCACATTCACAACAACAACAAAAAGAAAAAAAAAACCGTCTCCCTCGGACGTTCACACAAGGCGACCTATCACCTATGGCTGTCGTCGCAAAAATCACAACGTACATGGCTAGCACAATGACGAGCTGGATCGCGGCGTGCTGCTCATTCTCAGTGGTAACTCTTTCACTTTCAGTGGTGAGGTTACCCAGTACTGAATAACAGCACATATGAAAAGATGCAGGTAATACGCAACAAGTACTACTTAGTGCTTCGCAAAAAAAAAAAAAAAAAAAAGTACTACTTAGTGGGCGATGCATCACGAACGAAGCAACTACTTCATGATGCATCACAGGTTCGTCACGAGAGACATGTTAGTATATACCACCTCGAACAAGTTCATCATTACAAACCGGGAATCAGGTTGTAGCAAGTCCTAGCTAATAGAGAGACACAAGATCACCTCCCAAAATCAGCGAATCATGAGAAGGAAGCAGAAGCACTAAGCAGGAAACTGGTTGCGCAGCCAGGTCCTAAGTCAACTCCTCCTCTCCGGTGGCTGCAGCTTACGGTAGGCGGCATACTCGGCTTCATTGTCTGCAATGAAGTCGATAGCCCTGACCAGCAAGTTAGGCTGGAACAGCTGTGCCTTGCAGACGAACCGGGAGTGAAGATCGTCTTCATCTGAGCGTAGTTGGTGATCGGGGTGCCGACGTACTGACGGTGCTTCGGGTACCGCTGCAATCGACAAGGAAGACCTGTTAGTGCGGATGACATTGACATGTATATACTTTCAGATCTATGTAGGAGCTTAATGAGGCTTCGTACTGGATGTATTCGTCCGCCGCCCCTTCATCACCGTCGTAGAAGCAGCAACCAGCTTCGCTCCAGTCCAGAATGCGATCGGATTTCATCTTCGTGATGACGCCCCACTCCGTCCTCAAGTTTCTGATGTGGTTGTACAGATGAAGAGTGGTGACATGTACGCTGGCGAATGCAAGAACATCCGCGGCTACCTTCTTCATCTGCTCCTCCTTGAATCCCATGTTGAAGCAGACGCCGCTACGGACGAGCTGAACCAACCGGTTCAGCACAAACTTTGATAGCTCAGGTTTCCAAACTATGGCTGGTTTGCTTGCTATCAGAGATGGCTGAGCATTCACACTTGCCGCAGACAGATCAAGGGAGCCCAAAGGTATGATCGCCTACATGACAAATACTAGCAGATCAATGAACTACCAAATGGAAATCCTTAAGCACTAGCAGATTTATGAACTACCAGTACCACATCAAAGAACAACGAGGTAGATAAGATCAACCTTACAGTCAAAGGAGCCACACGCATCACCGAGGTAGGGGAAGCAGGGGACCCTGGCGGAGATGCAGCCAACACCACTATCCCAGTGGAAGATGCAGGCAACACCACCGTCCCCGTCGTAGAGTCAGATGGAACCTGGAAAACCTCCACAACCTCCACCGGCGACGAAGGAATGTCCTATAATGGATTCGTTCAGACCCCGGTTGTGTACCCATAAGATCTAGATCTAAGGCTAGGGTTTGCAAAAGCTTACCACAACTGAAGTTATCGACGCACACGAAGAAGACGACCATCCTCCGCGGCCAGTAGCCGCCGCCACAGCCGCTGTCGCTGCCGCAAGCCTCGCCGATCGTGCGGGTGAGGTAGAGCCGGCCATGTCGCTAGATCGGGGATGGTGGATGAGCTCGAAATGGGGGGGGGGGGGGGGGAGGGATGGGGTATTTGGATTTGCCGGTGAGAGAGCCGCTCCTATATACGGTGGCGAAAATTCAAGCGCGGTGACCGAATTCATGGCGCCGAGATTTCGCCGTCCCGCGCGAGCTCCTGCCATCTCCCGCGGTGGCTCTGCGAGGACGCCGCGTTCTCCACTACTGCGAAAACGGGGGTGGCTCGCTAGAAACGGCCGAGCCAGGCGTTCCTCCAGGGCTGGCCCGAGTGTGCTTTGAGAACCGGTAACGCGCCATCGATCAGGAAACAAACGGATCGGAAAAAGCTGGACCGATGCGAGCCAATGGGCATGCAGCCTACCAAACGCGCCCTTCATGGCTAGCACAATGACGAGCTGGATCTCAGTATTTCATCCCAAAAATCAAGAAAACAAAAATATCTTTACAAGGGTGGCGACATAAAAAGGAAAAAATGTTTCAAAAACAAAAACTTGCAGGAAAAAGAAAGAAAGAGGGACGTCTTAGTTATTGGTTCGGGAGAGAGAAAGGGGAGGGGCAAGTTGGAGGCGCGCGGGTTTGCCGTGCCTACGCTCGCCGGATTCGCCACCACCCCCTGGCTCCGATTCCATTCCATTCTTCTCCGGCCCATCCAATCATCCAATCCATCCAATCTGATAACAATCCCACCGCCGAATCCACACCCCCTTCCTCCCCGGCTTCGCCCTCGAGGGCGCCCCCTCTCGATCCGGAAATTCCACCGAGCTCCCTTCCATCCTGCGCCGAATTCGGTACGTTTGCTCACGCCTTAATCGCGCGAATGCTCGCCCACCCTTTTCCGCAGATTCCGTTCGCTGATTGATTGCCTCGCCCTGATTCCTCCTCCATCCCTTTCAATTCGTTTGTTTCTGTTTATTACCAGCCGGGGCCATCATTTCGGATCCAATCCAATCCGGCTTCCGCCGCGCGAGCACCCGTTCCCCGAGGTGTCCAAAGCCGCGGGAATCCGCCCAGCTCCGCGCGGGGGTTGATGCCACCGGGCGATGGATCGCCGAACCTTCCGGAGTAACTCCTGCAACGCCGGCAAGAGCCAGGCCGCGCCGCCCTTCTCGGTCTCCAGGACCTCCTCGGCCCCGGCCGCGACGGGGGCGGGCTCCAAGGACGACGCCGGCGAGCGCAGGGCGCTGCTGCCGCCGCGCCGGCCCGAGGGCGGCACCGCGCGCAAGGGCCAGAAGAAGCCCAAGCGCCGCGTGCAGTGGAAGGACACGCACGGGAAGAAGCTCGTCGAGGTGCTCGAGTTCCAGCCTAGGTAAAGCACACTCCGCCCAGCCTCTGTGCATCCTAGTATTCATCTCCTTCATTCCATCCTTGTTATCCGTGCCGCTGAATCCGATCGTATGTTAGATTTCCGTCTAGTAGGGCAGCAAAATTACTCCCATCCTCTAGTGCATGAATGAATTATTATGCGCAGTGTCTCCTCCTTTGGCTTTCGCTAGACAAATTAGCCGAAAAGGGGTTTGTTGGGATCATTGGTACAACACCTGCCTGCCGTCGTTTCTCGTCAAATGGGAAAGGGCGAAATGATTGAACCAATTAATTCCGCCTTGTGGATTTTTTTTAAACTTCTAAATCAAGTAATTGGGGTGCTGAGCTTTTCGTCAAGAGGCGTGGAGCTATAACTTCAATTTGAGTGCACCGTTAACCCGCCCTATTAGCGGTTAGCATACAAACATGTTTAAGATTGTCGTGTTGCGGTGTCGTGAAATTGAGCTATGCGCAATGTTTCCTTGTTTGGCTAGGCAATTTTGCTTTGTAGGGGTTGTTTCGATGAGCTCAACACCTGCGGGGCCATTTCTTGTCAAACTGGAAAGGGGGGAAATGATTGCTGCAACTATTGCGAGATGGGGTTTAGTTATCGAATGATATGTGTGTCGACAGGCTAATACATTAGAACATGTGATCCATCTGGTCCGTCGCAATCTGCCAATAACGGCTACGTAAACCGGATTATTGGGCCTTGCAGCCTTTTGTTGAACTTCTAATTCGAGTAAGTGGGGTCTATGCTCCTGGCAAACTTTTGTGAAGTTGTGTGGACCTATAAATCCAGTTTGAGTTCATCGCAAGCCTGAGCTGTTACTAATTCACGTTCAGCTCGTTGTGAACCTGTGTTTAGCATACAAATCAGCCGAATAGGGCCTTTTTGGGATCGGTACAACACCTGCGGCGGGGCGTCGTTTCTTGTCAAACAGGAAAGGGGGAAATGATTGAACCAATTAATTCGGCCTTGCGGTGGGCCTTTTCTAAAACTTCTGAATCAAGTAAGTGCGGTGGTGAGCTTTTCGTCAAGTGTCGTGGAGCTATAACTTCATTTTGAGTTCACCATCAACCCACGCTATTAATTCACGTCCAGCTTCTCTCGGGTCTATGCCCCTGGCAAACTTTTGTGAAGTGCTGTGGAGCTATAAATCCAGTTTGAGTTCATCGCGAGCCTGAGCTGTTACTAATTCACGTTCAGCTCGTTGTGGACCTGTGATTAGCATACAAACATGTTAAGATTGCCGTTTTGTGGTGACATAAAACTAAGTTGGAGTTTTATGGTACCAAATGATTGCGTAAAATCTCAGTCATGTGACCAGAGGTGTCCAAGGTGCACATGTAGGCATGCTTGGTTGCATGTTGAGGATGCTCTTTATTGATCTACCAAGGATTGCAAACGTAATAACCCATGAAAGTGGAAAAGGGGGAGATAACTTCTGATGAGTTAAACTGGATCCTGCTCCACTTCTCAGTTCCTCTATAGCAGTACTAATTTTTGTATTGATGTTTTGTCAGTTTGCTCTTCTGCTACATTACAGACGGAGCTATTATATGTTAAGTGGTCAATACATGTTTCTTGATTGGCACTTCAACTTTTGTTAATATAACTTAATATGTACTCTTTGCTAGTACCAGACTTCTAATCAAGTCATGGTCAATGGAATTTAATGATTCTAATCACCTTATTTAATTAGAGAAAATTTTGACCTTATGGTTCTCTCAGGATATTTTTATTAATAGTGCATGTGGGGGTAGGTCTGCACATGTTACTGTCAATTAGCAGTAGATGACCGAAAACTGATTCCCCATTTCAACTAATAAACTTAGGTCCATAAGTAATTTAGAGCCCAGCCAACTTTAATGATCATATACGATAAAATGGTCAAGTAGACTACTATGATTGAAGTGGTAGCCCAGCCCCAGCATGCTCATAGGGTTTTCTATGCCTGAGAAACTATCGTCCACCTCAGGACTCACCCCTGTTGTTTGTTTTTTGAGTGTTAGTGCTCATCTCCAGTCTTTGGATCCTCATCGTACCCTAATTACACTGTTGTAAGGTTCATAGCACAGTGTAAACAGTGATAATGTGTTTGTTTCAAGAACAGTAATGGTAACGGAGACGCAATTGATTTACACTGTTAATGCAAACGGAATGGGCAAAACATGAAATCTGTTTTGGTTACTACTCCGGTAACCATTGCACTGGCCGGCAGCGCCGTGTCCACTGCCCAGGCACCGAGCTCTGACTCATGCGTAGCTTCCTGCTTGCAACATCGGCGATGGCAGCGCCTGCGGCAGCGACCTCTAGCGGCCGGTTCGCGCCGGCGACTAAAACAGCGGTAGCAGCTGCAGGCAGACGCAGTGGCGGCTTGTGAGGGTGCAGAGAGCGCACATCTTGCGATGCAACGAAAGGAACCACAGCGGCCAACACGTTTTGCTGAATCGTATTGTTATCTGATTATGCAGGTCCTCGGGCGGTATCAGATTTGTATTACACTGATATCCGATACCGCGTTATTGGATTACAAAGCAAGGAAAACAAACAAGATTTAACGGGACCGGTTAGCGTCGCTATCAGGTTATGTTACAAAAGTAGGAACTAAACACGTCCTGAAGTATTAGATTATTCTCTTCTTGCACACCAAGGCTTTAGTATTCTCCTAGAGGTCTTCTAAAGCTTTACCTTGCACTTAAGAATAGGTGAGCAGAATTCCGTGATTCCGTCCCAGCCTGATTAGTAGCTTGTTGGGACTAGACTATCAATCTGACCTTCTTCTTTTTGGTTTAGCAGCCTAGTGTAATATGGATTATAAATCAATGGCAAGATCTTAGGATGGAATCACTAAAAAAGAAGAGCCGATTTTGGGAGGTCGACTGTAGAACTAGACTAAGAAGTAAAAGTCTGTTTTGAACAGTAGCTCTATGATTTATCATCTGTTGAACTACCCATTTCGAGGACCATCCCTGCGTGTCCATTGTCTCTCTAACTGTCTCTGGTTGACATCTAAGCTAAGCTCTGTGACTTTGAGAGTAATATAAGCAAACACACTAGGTTACATTCTTCGCAGTTACAATTTGATAGGCTCATGATGGCACCAATACATCTTTGTTGGATGAAGTTTAACTATTAAGTAAACTCTAGGCTCTGTTCTTCCAAGTCACGCTTTTATAAAGTCATGATGATAGCAGCAGCATTACATAGACCCAGTGAAACTTATTGGCGTATAACCCTTTTGCGTCAAGATAATTGCTTCATATGTCTAGATTTTATCATATGTTGCTTTTTAGTTCTTACAGATAAGTTTACATTTCCAAAGTAATTCTTAATTTTAAACGATTGTTACCTTTCTCACAAGCTTTTGAAACTGATGTAGTGTGTAATTTGTTTTATTAGTCTATAAGTTACAGTGGGCCTTAATCTCTAGTGTGGATAGTTGTACTGACTTTATACACCACCATGTGGTTTCTACTTGCATACTTTTACAAGAATTAATTACGTCAAGTTTTCTTTCCGCTGGCGTCTGTTTACACTGCAAAACTGCAAGCCATGAGCGGTTCAAGTGGCAGCTGTCCATATTTACTAGTTTCCAAGTCTGCTATGCTTTTTCTATGATCTTGGTAGCTCTATCTCATGGATCCTGATCTTCTTATGTGGAATAGACTTTGCATCTCTGTCTTTTTTGGATCTTAAATGTCCGCCCGGCAGAATTTAAATCCTGGCTCTGCCACTGACTGCAATCCACATAGGGTGTGATGATATATGTTTATCGAGACTGGTGCTCTTTCTTAGTGTTAGTATGGGGGGTTTATGTATTTAAGGTGTTTGAAAGAAACCAGATACAGTGTGGAAATAGCTCAGTGAGTCAAGAAGACCATTTATAACTGAATAGTTATGTTGACCTTTGATAATATTAGTAGTTCCAGTAATCTTCCTCACATTGCTTCTATTGATTCTGTCCTCTAATTCTGTCTCTATCTTCTTAAAATTTATGGTATTTGAAATAACCATGTCCAATATGGAAATAGCTCTGAGCTTCTAAGAAGGCAATTTATAGCTGAATAGTTTTGTTGACCTCTAATCATAGTGGTAGTTGAAGATAGTCTTGCTCACATTGCTTCAATTGATTTCGTCCTCTAATAGTGCTGCTATTCTTGTTAATAATTTGCAGTGATTCAAGTGACTCGGATGATGAATATTTGGATACTTGCATATGTGCAATCATGTAAATACCGTGGGGCTGAATCTTGGGTGCAACTTGCGCAGGTGGAGAGTATGAATGTTTAGCAAGAGCTGTATCTTAATGTTAAGCATTGGCCTAACAGTCTTGTATAGAAAAAGGTTCACTCCCACAAGCTCAAATTATCTCTTATAATTCAAGTAGGGGCCGTCTGTCTGCCATCTCTGGCTCTCCGCTGATTGAGAAAGGACTGGCGACAAGGAGCACATGCAATGTGTTGAATGTGCAAGCAGCAGGAAGTTAAGTTAGAATTCAGAGATATTGCAGCAGTTAGAAAGGGGGAAAGGATACCAAGAAAGGAAGGAAAGCCTTTCTTGGGTTTATTTTTTTGGACCGCGGCGCTGCAGCAGCCTCGCTTTTCCTGACGAGCAATGCTATATGTGATGAGCGGAATGCTCTTCTTGGAATCAGAACAATAGTAGTATTTGTGTTATTGCACGGCCGGAATTGTAATCGGTTTTTGTCAATAGTGTGTGCCGTTTGGCATGTTAACAAGCTGATTTCCCTGTGACCACACACTATATTATTCTTACAGTAACTAATATCCACCATTGAATGTTCCAAGTTCAAAGTGCATGTTGTATCCTTGTGTGCTGTGAAACAGTGCACTCTTGTGTTGGCATTCACATGGTAGAACAGAACCAAACAAAGAGACTTTCTGGATTCATACTTGTTCAGAGCTCAGGTAACACTAGTACACATTCTGAGTACCTTTATCTTTTGTTACTTTGGGTTGATTTGGGCTAGTTTAATATGAGCCCTTCCTGCTGTGCACGGAGGATTTGGTAATCTGTACTTAATAATGGAGCTTGTTTTACTAATTTTCAGGAAACTTTGCCAACGTAGCCCACCTGCAATTGCATTTCAATAGCGAAATCTAGCACGGCCCAGCCCGTTGGGTGGCAACAAATTCGGCCCACCACCCCAGCTGTACAAATAACAAGCGCCATTGGATTGGATACCCTCAAAAACTAAAAAAAAAGCGCCATCGGATTCCTGTTGGGCAGGGGCCCCACTGACAGGGCTCCTCCTCGCCGTCCATCCGCTCCGCCATCCAACGGTCACATGCCAGCTGGGTCAACACGACCGTTACTGCTACTACTACTACTCGCGGCTTTGCCCTTTTTCCCCAACGGCCTCTGCTCCTCTTCTCCCCCAAATGCCGCGCCGCATTCACCACTAGCTCCCACACCTCCTCGCCGTCGCCGCTCACCGCTCGATCGCCCGCCGCCGCCGACGACCGAGCGACCATGGGCTGCTTCCTGGGCTGCTTCGGGGGCGCCAAGTCCAAGGAGCGCCGCCACCGCAGGCGGAAGCGCTCCCCCGCGCAGTCCCCCAACGCCCGCGCCCGCCACCACTCCCCCAGCAAGGCAGACCTCCATGCCGAGGCCGTCTCCGCCGCCGCGCCGCTCCTCTCCACCCTCCTCGAGCTCAGGTTCGTTGATGGATCCTGCTGGCTTCATCGGTGCGCGTCGACCTGCTTCCTGAATTTATTTGGGTTTAATTTTGGGGGTTTGTTTGTTTGGTTAGGGATTCCGCCGATGACTTGTGCCTCGCCGTCGTGAAGAAGAAGGTGACGTTCGACTCCAACGTCACCGCGTACGAGGCGCCCGCGATCCCGGAGGCGGAGGAGCAGGAGGAGGAGGCCGACCCGGCTTCGGCTGCGGGCGGCGACGAGGAGGCGTGGATGCTGGGCCCGGACTGCGCGAAATCCGAGGCGTTCCCGCTCAACCACAGGTACGGCAACTGCGCCGGCGCCGCCGACGACGACAGCGACTACGAGGACTGCTACGACTCCGATGACGACGACGAGTACGAGGATGAGGATGACGAGGGGGGCGAGGACGGGATCGATGCGATCGACGACGACGAGGAGCACGGCGGGCTCCTGGGCATCGCGCGCGGCGAGGAGGAGGCGTGCGAGTCCCTCTTCCTGCTCCCGGTCACCAGGACCACCAAGGAGAGCGCCGGCCCACTTGCCGCGGCGGAGGCGCGCGCACCCGTGCTCGGCTCGCTGGAGAATTTCACCGAGTGGCAGGACGCCAAACCCCGCACTACCGCCACCGCCACCGCCGCCGCGCCCAAGAACTCGGACAAGGAGAACGCCGTCGCGCCGGGGCAAGACAACTGGTCATCGCTGGACAAGCTATCCGACCCGGCGCCGGTTCCGGCCAGGAAGAAAGACAACAAGCCGGCGGCGAGCCCGGACTACACCCCCAGCACGCCGAGCAAGCAGGAGGCCTCGGTGGACGCCAGCCTGTCGACGTGGCTGGGCTCCGCGGGGACGCCGGAGAGCCACTCCGTGCGCTCCTACTCGCCCATCAGCCGCGAGGACCGGCCCATCCTGGGAGCCTTGACCGTGGAGGACATCAAGATATCCTCGGCCAACTCGTCGCCCAGTCGGCGGTCAAGGTCCCCGAGCCCGAGCCCCGATGACATGCCCATCCTCGGCACCGTGGGGGCTTACTGGAACTGCAGCGACGATTCCGTGACGAGAGGCGGGTTTATGAAGACCAGGAGCAGGTTTGGGCAGGTGAGCTGAGCTGAGCTTGTGCAACTTGAGTTACTTCTGATGCATTTCCATGGCTCCAGACTGATGATCTTGTGATGATTATTTTTTACAGAATTTCGCATGATGAAATGGTGATCATCTGCTGCTGAGTGTGTGCCTCCCAGCTATAGGGAGCTGCGAATTGTTAACAAGATACAGAGTGTGTGAGATTGGTATTCTTTACCGGTGATGTCTCGTGGAAGAAATTTATATTCTTTTATTTGTTGTAAACATGTCATTCTACAGTATGGTCATTTTTGTGGCATTGTCAATATCATGTATTATTATTCCATCCTGTCAATATGATGAATGTACTGCATCTGAGTTTGTCTCCCATTTCTGAAGTGTGCCCGTCTTCTTTTTATTTCTCAATATACTTATTTAGGGGCCAAGCTCAGAACACTATTTTCATTTTTGATTTCGACCAGACATCTGTGCAGCTCACATGATAGTTCTGGATTTGCGAGGTCAGGCACCTGAATTTCTACTCAGTATATCTATCTGACATAGCACATGCACCGTAATTTCCATTGCCATCTGACATAATGCATTAACATGCCAATACAAAATTTTCAGTGATAAGCTATTCTTCTATGTGCTGTAAACATGTCATTCTTATAGTATGCTGTGATATTGATAGGCTATTCCGTCACTACGATGATCTACTGCTTCTGAGTTCATATTCCCTTTTCTGAATTGCGCCTGTATGCTTCCCTTTTCTGAATTTACTTAACTTAATTCAGGTAAGCTCACAGCTCTATTTTAGATTTATGAACATTATAATCAGTAAATTTTTTTTTTGAACAACTCTATTTTTTAAAAAACAGTGGGAATGGCCCCCACTGCCATTTTATATTTATAAAGAGATATGTACAGTGTATTTACAAAGGGGGTTACAAAATGTAAAAGAAGCTTTCTATGTTTGAATCTCTAGCCAATCTTTAAACTGTTAGCATATTTCTCTTTGATATGTAACTCACTAGCCTTATCTCTTGATAATAAATTGACTTCCAACTCCTGAAGATTGAATTCATGGTCTTTGAAAATTTCATTGTTTCTTACTATCCATATACGCCATGCTGCCAGAATCATTATCTCCATATAGAAAGGAAGATTGAGTTTATACTTGATAATAATCTGTAGATAGGAGTGCATGAAAATCATATATGTAGCTCACATGCTAGTTACATTATCTGGAGTGCGAGGTTAGGGACCTAATTTTCTATTTCTATCTGACAGAATGCATGAACATCTGCACTACAGAAGAAATAGCAGAAGAATTTTCAGTGATCAGCAACTCCTCTCCCCTGCACTGAAAAAAAAAACTAGTATTACAGTGTTTGCAAATGCTTTAGTCCATTAATTAATTTGTTCTAACACACATATCCATTATCTGGTTTGAAATGGCGCGTGGTGGAAGTGGCAGATTTGGGCAGGTAAGCTTAGCTTCAGCTGACTTGAGAGCAAATCGATGCATTTCTCTGGCACCGAATTAATGGTCTTATGATGAATATTTGCAGAATTTTGTATGATGAAATGTTCAACTGCTGCTTAATGTGTGCCTCCACAGCTATATGCAATGTGTGAGAAAGAGCTGCGAATTACTAGAAGACACAGTGTGTGGGATTGGTACTTAAAACATATCATTCTAGTATTCTACAGCGGTACTGTACTACTGTCAATATAATGTACTGCATATTTATTTGAGTTCGTGTCCCCTTTCTGAATTGTGTGCCTGTATGCTTTCGTTTTTTTGAATTGTCAATATCATCTTTACTTATCCATGGAAGCTCTCAACACTAAGTATTTTGGAGCTAGAATATGGTAATCGTGATAATCTGTACACAAAGCCAAGTACCTTGTAGCTCATATGATAGTTACATTATCCGGATTATGAGGTTAGGGATCTAATTTTCTACTGTATTTCTATCTGACATAATGCATCAACACCTGCAGTACAAAAGAAAGAGCAGAATTTTCAGGTACTATCAGGCACTCCCTTGTGCAGTGAATGCTTTAAGCCCTTAATTATTTTGTTCCAACACATATAATCCACTTCCCCTTGTTGATTAATTTACATATTTAGAGCTCTGGATGCAATGGCGCCAAAGCCTACGGTCACCGGTGCCTCTTGGGTAGCTGGAACGCGCGCTTCAAGAAGTGGCTGGCGACCTCCTCGTCGCGGTGGCAGAGCACCCTGAGGATCGTGTCAGGGTCCGTCCGGCTCCACCGCCTGGTCGTCGTCGGCATCGGCATCCTCTGCCCGGCGGTGCCATTGCCCATGCGGGGCGACCCGCACGACGACGCGATGCTCAGCTCCTCCACAAGCCGCTCCGCCGTTTGTCCCATGAGCGCTACGATGCCCTCAGCCACCTCCGCCTCGCTCTCCACCACGTCCTCCGTCACCAGACCCTCGCCGCGCGTGCAGAAGGCTCGCTTCAGGCTCCGGAGATCCTCCTCGACCAAGCCGTGGTCCTCCTTCGTGAAGCTCCGGTGGTTGCCGCCGGCGAGCAGGACCGTCAGGAAGGCCTGGAACGAGGCCTTCATCACCTCCCGCACGGCCACCGGCTGCGCGCGGTCGACGAGGACGGAGAGGAGCAGCGACAGGTTCTGCTTCAGCGTGCGGAGCGCCGGGCGGATGCGCGCGTCTGCGACGCCGCCCGCGTAGAGCCCGTCGTAGAAGGACTGGTGCGAGTCGAAGAAGATGAGGCGGTACGCGGCAACCTCGGCGACGTGGGTGATGGCCGACTGCGCCGCGGCGCGCGCGTGGTCGAAGTGGCAGGACGGCGCCGCGAGGAGGCGGGCGGCGGCCGATGGTGAGGCGCACGCCCCGCCACCGCCCCCGGAGAAGAAGGAGAGCGACTTGTCGAGCGCCTGGATGTGGCTGACGACGTAGTGGAGCGTGTTGAGCCGGACATAGAGGCGCTGCGTGCCGCGGCTGGTGGACGGCCGCGGGTTGTGCCCGCCGGCTGCGGACGCGCTCTGGCCGCAGTTGTACACGGTGCCGCGCGCGCCCGTCAGTGGCGCCCGGCAAGGCGTCACCGCCGCCCTCTTCCAGAGACGCTTGATCGTCGAGTCCTGATTGCACCTCGTCAGCGCCGGCAGTGGCGGGAGGTAGCTCTGCTTGTTACCGCAGGACGCGAGGAAGGAGATGTACTCCTGGAAGACGGCGTCCAGGCCGTCGGCGAGGTCCTGCACCATGTCGTCTCTGGCGCTCACCGGGATCGCGAAGAACTCGTCCATGGTGGCCTTGGCCAGCTTCATCAGCTCCACCGCGGTCTGCGCGTACGGCTCATTCTTCGACCTCGCGGTCCAGCTCTACACAACAATGTAGAATGCCATGAGCGATCTTGTGGAGATGATGAACATGTTTGATCGATGGATGAAATGTGCAACCAAGAAAATTCACCTCGGTGTCTTTGGCTCTGATGACGCACTCCTTGGCGACCCTGAGCCTCTCCTCGATCCACGTCCTGAGGAAGCCCACCACGACGGACTCCACGTCGTACGGCACCACCTCCCGCACCACCGACTTGCCGCCGTCGTCGCTATCGGCAACGTCCTCCATCACCATTTGCACCAGGGCTTTCTCCAGCCTGCCCGCGGCGTGCAGCACGCGCACAAGCTCATCGGTTAGGCAGATGGCCTTGGCCACGTACTGCTTCAGCACGACGCCGAAGCAGCTGTGCAGGGTCGTCGCGGCCACGGCGGCCGGGAACGGATGCCACCGCCTCAATGCCTGGCTGAAGCTCTCGCGCTCTGACAGCGCCAGCTCCTCCGTGTCCTTGGCGAGCCGCGTCAGGATTTCGCTGGGGTCATCGGGGTGGTCGGTGGTCATGCTGTCCTCTTGCCCGAGCCCGTTCTCCAGGACCTTGGTGAATGCGCTTCTCATGGAGCAGCGAACGTAGTAGTCGACGCGGTCGCCGGCGAAGCTCCCTACGCCGCCGCTTTCGTGGTCCGCGCTGATGCCCATGCCAGGCAGACTCTCGGCGATGATCTTGCCGGCGGCGAGGGCCAGGGACAGAGCGCTCTCCATTGCGGCCGTGCCGGTACCGCCGATGCCGTTCCCGTACATCTCATGGTAATCGAGCAGGCACTTCTCGGGCCAGTCACGTATCGCGGCGAGAGCGCTGGAGAGCACCCGCGCGTACACGGCGTCACGGGGTTTCTCCTGCTTCGCGTCGGCCGCCACCTCCGTGAGTATCGCGAGCGCCGCGCCGGCGAGGTCCGGCTCGACCTGGCCGGTGGCCACGTACTGCTGGAAGAGGACCCACGCGAAGCACACGTTGTGGATCATCTTGTTGATGCCGAGCGTCGTCCATGTCCGCTTCATGAGCTCGAGCAGCTCGTCCACCTCGTCGAGCACGACGGTCTCGTCCCGGAGGTCGAAGACGGCCTGGAGGAGCGAGACGTAGAGGAGCACGTTGAGAGGGTACCCGTCGGCCCAGTGGCAGGCCTCGCCGGCAGGCGCGGAGCGCCAGGCGAGCGCGAGCACGGCGTCGCAGAGCGCGCGCATGGCGTCGGACGCCTTGCCGGTGTCGATGGCGCGGGCCTCGGCCGCATGCAAGACCTCGCGGAAGCGGAGCACGGAGGCGCTGTGGCGGTGGTCGATCGGGATGGAGCTGTGAATGATGAGGCCTGCCTCGAGGAGTTTGAGCTGGCGGAGCTGCCACTGGTGGTGGTCGCCGCTGTCGGCGAAGTCCGGCAGCTTCAGCTGCCGCAGCAGCTCCAGGGGAAGGATGATCGTCTCCGCTCTTCTTCCCACCTGCATTGCATCGCGAGCATTACATCACACCGAAGATCGAGCATATGCATTTCGTGCAATTTGCGTGTCAATGGCGAACGTGGATGGATGGACGGACGAACCTGGCCGACGAGGGTGCGCATGAGCGTCTTGCGGAGGCGTGCGTCGCTCTGCTCGGAGACGCGCATCTGCTGGCGCATGATCTCGGCGGAGGTCATCGGCCGGCGCGCCCTTGGTGAGCCGGTACCCGACGGCTGGTTCATCATCGCGCGCACCGCGCGGCCAGGGGAGCCCGGTGCAGACGAGGACGACGACGTGTTCATGCCGCTGCGAAGGGCGGTGGATGGCTGCGACGACCTGCGCGCCTTGAGCCCGAGCGCGCGCTTGACGCGGCTGTTGACGACGTTCATGCCGGTGCCGCCCCTGGGCCCTGCGCCGATCCTCGGCGACTCGTCCCCGCCGCCTCCTCCGCCGCTGTCCCACGGCGCAGGGTGGTGGCTGAGCGCACCATTGCCGTTGCCGGCTCCCTTGCCGTTGGTGCCTCCGGCGCGGCATGACATGAAGAACACCTCGTAGGCGGCCTCGCGGACGTCGGGTCGGGAGAGGCCATCGACGTGGCCGAAGGGTGAGTCGAGGACGTCGGCGGCCGCGGGGCCGAGGCTGTGTGCGTCGCCGGCGGAGGCGGAGGTGTCCGGGGAGCGCGCGAAGGAGGAGGCGGAGCGGGAGCGGTAGTGATGCAGGAGGCGCGGCCCCATTCGATGGTGTCTCTCCGTGTCTCGCTCGGGCCGAGGGAGAGGTCCACAAATGGTGGAGGGGAAGAGGAGGAGAGCACGTCTGGCCACGCCACGCGCGCTGGAACTGGAAGACAGGCAGGAGGGAGGCGTTCCCGCGAAACCGCCGTTCCGGGTTGGCGCGCCACGCGTGGATTGGATTCTCCTCCGGTTAGTTATTCTCGGCTCGTTTCTACACACAAAAAAAAAAAAAAACATTAGTATGGCATCCAACAATAGTTTCCACTTGCTACCAATATGATTATACGCAGTTTCCCCCAAAGCAGTGGAGAGAATAGTCTAGTTGATAAAATCAAATCTACTGCATGTGAAATGACACTTAAATCTAGATGTCTAAGTTTAACTTCATATGATATACTGTACTACCCTACTCCCAGTATGCACTTATGCCACAACATTCTCCATGCCTCATAGCTGCCGCCAAGATGTTTTGAACCATCCTGTATCTTCCCAGCCTAAAACTCATACCGCAGCCCATAACTGAACTTGTTGCTATACCCCCTCTGGGTTGTACATGATCTGTAAAAAAAAAAACTGCCATCGTTTATAAAAGGAGGTTGAAGATTTATATAAATTTAGATGTACCTATATACTAAAAAGTGTCCAGATACATTTAAATTTAGGCAAATTTGCGACGACTTTTTATGGACAGAGATTGTATATAAGAAATCATAAGTCTTGTGGTAGAAATCATGCATGTCATCAGCTCATGAAATAATAAAATAAAATAATTATCTACAATACTTCTGAAACTGTTCGTGAGAAAATAAAGATGATTCAGTATTTGAGTTGTTGGAAAGACAATAATCAAGTGCAAAAAAAAACAGTGATGAAGATTCAGTGTTCACATACAGCAATCTGAGTGTTTTCGGAGAACCTTTTTCGTAGTCTAGTTGTTGCTAATGGTGGTGGTTTGTTTATATTTCTGTGAGCGTCCGATCGGCAGGGCCTTTTTTTTCTTTTCCTTTTTCTTCCTTTTTTTCTTTTCGGCTATATGCATCCTTAATGTCTTAACTAGTTCTTAATATTATGCTGTTGCAGAGGCTAAGTGTAATTGCTATCAATTTAATATTAACAAAATTTTCTTTATCGAAATAAATACGGGCAATCTCATGGCCAAAATATTTTCCACCACAATCGTTGCATCATAAGTGCATGGGAAAGCAGTCTAAAGCAAAACGCGGAATAGATTCAACTTACAACATCACTTGGGCAGTACAACTCAGATTATCTACCAGAAAAAAAAACTCAGATTATTATCCTTACAACTGAATGTTCTTTCTCTCCTGAAAACTGAATCCTTTATAAAAACAAAATCTTGCAACAATAGAGAAACACATAAATTGGACCAAGACAAATACTTCTTAAGAATATATACAAGCTAACGAATACATTTGACTATATAAGCTACCTGGGAGTTGGGACACCATCTAGATATAAAACCATGCCATGTCCCTGGAGACCAACATGGGACACATATTAAAAACTTTATTTTTTAATCTCGAATCAGCCGCTTATAGTTGTAAATAATAGTGTATAATAAGATCCAAATAGACTTAGATTTCCTGACGAAGCTTGCATTCAGATAATTCTAATAATACTTTTGTGCTTTTGTTTGTTAGATGCACAGTTATATAGATGCAGTAAAAACAAAGATTTTTAGAAGAAACAAGAGGTTAAAATACGTAATTCAACTTAGTAGGAGCAGCACATGAATTTAATTTGTCTGTCAATTTTTCATTCGTCAAGATTTACTCCATCAGAACCGCTTCACTGAGCTGGCCTAATTCAAAGCATTGAAGAATTAGGTCACAACACTCTTTCGAAACTAGATTACTTGTAACAGACAAAAACATCAAAACGGAAATCTAAAGTGCAAAACTGTTTCGATGTTCTGATGACACCTAAAGCTTGTGGATGTAAGGGCATGTCTTGCAGATTCATGTTTCTTAGTAGCTGTCGTTCCAGAAAGAGTTGTCTTCCCTGAAATTCTGGATAGCTTGTTGTATATAAGCACCTTTCTCCAGTAGGAGTCCCCTTTCTACTACCAAAGTCACAAAAAGGGTTTCATGAATCCGGTTATGCTCAATCAGTCCTCGGCTTTCTTTTTGGCAAATTCAGTCCTCGGCTCTATCTTTCTTGCACTCGGCGTTCTTGGTTTCTTTATCTTGTTGATCCTTCTCGAGCTGTTCAGCAAGCTGTTGCCTCATGGCACGGACGTTCTCGGCATTCACCTCATTCCACACTATGTTCATCCAATCCTCCTCGGTTGGTCTTCTTCTCCACCATGTAGATCTTGCTATGGCCATAACATAAACAGCGCAATCAGAGCCATTTTCTTGCCTCGGTGTCTGCACATCCTCGACTTCTTGTGCCCCAGGAAAGATTGTTCGCATGTTTTTTGCAAGGTTCAGTGCAGCGGGTAGGTTGTGTCCATCAGAGGAATCGTGGTGGATAAAGCGTGGCGGTCCTTCAGATGTGGCGTCAATAACAAGCACTGACCAATGTGAACCAAGGTCAGCATATCCAAACTCTGCAGTGTCATTCACGGGCAAGACCACAATGCGCCGGTCTCTGAGGTGCTCTGGATTGATAGAGGTGGAGTCTTGGGCATACGCGATAGCCGACGGTGCATCAACAAGAAGAACCTCATCGCTGTCTAACCTAGAAGATAATTCAGTGAAGTAGTTGCTGATAACGGTATCGGATATGAAACTGCCAGTTTGAAGGTCAACAAGATCAGAGTTTGGCTTGTTGGTTTGTTTCTCTATTTGTTCTTTTTCGAGCAGTTCAGCCAACTGTTGCCTCATGGTATGGACATTCTTGGCATTCACCTCATTCCACATCATGTTCATCCAATCATCCTCAAATTCTCTTCTTCTCCACCATCTAGTGACGGACCTTGCTATGGCCATAACATAAACAGCGCAATCAGAGCCATTTTGTTGCCTTGGTGTCTGCACATCCTCAACATCTTGTGCTGCAGGAAAGATTGTGCGCAGTTTTTCTGCAATTTTCAGTGCAGCCGGTACGTTGTGTCCATCAGAGGAATCATGGTGGATAAATCGTGGCGGTCCTTCAGATGTGGCATCAATAACAAGCACTGACCAATGTGAACCACGGTCAGCATATCCAAACTCCGCAGTGTCATTCACGGGCAAGACCACAATGCGCCGGTCTTTGAGGTGCTCTGGATCGATAGAGCTAGAGTCTTGGGCGTATGCGATTGCCAACGCTGCGTCAATGAGAAGAATCTCATCGCTGTCTAATCTAGAAGATAACTGGTTGAAGTAATGGCTGATCACCTCATCGGATAAGAAATCACCATTCCGAAGGTCAAGAACATCAGAGTTGGAAATGATATCCATGGTCAGCGGCACTTCAGCTCCTTGCTCTGATTTCTTTTCTGTGTATTTTGTCACAAGCAATGGGCCCACCTCAGAAATTATCAGCCCAAGTTCTCTAGCTCCCGCTACCAACATGTCACACTCCTTTTTGTCTTCCTTTTCCTGATTCCAAGAGGCAAACCAATGCGGTACGTGCGGCAAACCTCCAGCTCCTCCTCCCCTCAATCCTTTTCTAGTATTTTTCTCTTCAGGGTATTTCATTTGGCTGATCCCTCTTTTTATACCACGTTTAGCAATATTCCTTGGGGCTGGTAGTGGTGGCGGGGTATCAAAGTTGGGCACGACGCTGTCTGCCTCGCCCCCGTCGATGTACTGCTCATCAATGGGCTCCCACACTTCTGTCCTAGGCTCGGGAGGGAGCGGTTCATGGGCAAACAAACCAGTGGTCACTGCATCGACCTGATAAATGAGAATCTGTGCTAAAAGGCGCCTTATTTGAGCTATGTCCTCTGCTGCATGATGCTTCTTTATGATACCATCCATCACAATTTTGCACAAGGCGGACCAATTGACCACTAGATTTTTCATGTCATCCCCAAGTCTTGTCTGTGCATACCCAACTAGGGCTTGCTCACATTTCTCGTTGATCTCTCTAAACTTAGTTTCCATGATGAGAACTGCAATTCGCCCAACTGCAGCTGGAAACCCCTCGGGCAGAGCATGGCTAGGTCCTCGATAAGAATGGATAGAGTCAAATCCAGACCGCACTGCATGTATGTCCAATCTAGTTCTCTCCACTCCCTTCGGAGAAATGTCGCTGTGATTGGCACTGAAAGGTATAATCACTGTCCCCTTTATGCTGTTCATGTAGACAGAATCAACACTTTGACCTTCAAAAATCATCTGATAGAAACCATTCTCACTAAAGAATCCAATGAGCCAATACTGTCTAGCCACTATCACGAATACCAGGTTTCTGCCCCGATAGCGCACGACATAGTAAAATGTACCATGAAGAGGAGTCGTGTATATGAGCCTATTGCCAACTCTCACTCTAAAGCCACCCCTGCAGAAATTCCAATAACGGAAGTATCTTTGGCAAGCTCTGAAATTTTTCAGCACCTCCTCTTCGGTCCCGTCAAGCACTAGAGTCACGGTATTCTGCATTATTAAGAGACAAAGATTTTTAGTCCACTGATTTGAAGAAGAAGAAAGCAAGCAGGAAAAATTGAACACTTCTGCGTGGGGTAAAAGCTTCGACAGGTCGAAGTTGGCGGGGAGGTAATGGTTGATCGATGCCCCGGCAAAGATTACTTATCGTCTCAGGCCTTACGCCCAAACAAAAAAAATCTTAAAACAAAAGAAAAACATCCGAAAATCAGATGTTCTTGCCGCAAATACCGCAAGAATCGCTCTCTTGCCCGTCAACCATTCTCACCAAGTCGCCTCCTTGCGGCACAGCACAGCCCGGAGTGTTCGAGGTACGAAAAAACCCAACTTTTTTTATCCAGGAACAAAAGGAATACACCATGGTCCATGTATAAGGAGTAACTGGGCAAATCGCGAGATTGCGAAGTGAAACTAGTAGGTAAATCAGAAGAACTTGAAGGAGAAAGGAGGAAACAAAAGATGCTACGGCGAGCTGGCGGGGAGATACCGAGATATCCGCGGCAATGTTACTTCTCGTCGGAGGTTGAACTCTTTCCAGGCCTCACGCCCAAAGAAAACAAAATTCTTAAACGAAAAGAAAGATTCCAAAGCAGATGTTCTTGCCGTAACAAGAATCGCTCTATTCCCGTCGACCATCCTCACCAAGTCGCCTCCTTGGCGGCACAGCACAGAACAGCCCGGAGTGTTCGAGGTAAGAAAAAAACCACTTTTTACCAAAAAATCTCCATAATGGATTAATCGGGCAAACCGCGAGAATGCGAAGTGCAAGAACTAGGTAAATCAAAGAACTTGAAGGAGAAAGGCAAAAAAAAAAAAAGTTCTCCCCCTCCAAGAACCAAGAAAGCGGGTATTTTAGGTTCAGCAACAGGGCCAGATCTGGAGCGAATGAGGAGGGGGGGGGGGGGGGGAGAGGCGGGTGAGGAAGGAGCCCTTACTCTTGGTAGCCTGCGTACTCTCGCTTTCTTCGGAGCCATCACTCTCTCCGAGTCCCGGTGAAGCAGAGGCGCTCTGGTTTGCGGTTTTGGATGGAAACGAAGGGGGTGGTGATGGTGGTGGGAGACCGGAGGAACGGGGTTTTCAGGAGTCGGCTTGGGTTTAGGCTGTCCACTTGTGTACTGCCGTGCCGCTAGGCACTATTTGGATTCAGACTGATCACTCCCATGCGAAGGCTAAGAGCGCAGACACCCTATATTGCCTCGATTTGGTCCCTTTACGATTTTGGGCTGAAAAAAGTGCCACACCAGACTGTATATTCGTGAAAATCGTAAAAATATTAAGGGGGTTGGTAAACGCGGCCTCCCAACCCGTAGAAGAACGGTTTCGAGGGCGGAACTGAGGGGCGATCCTCATCCCTGCGAGGCATTGCCGCGAACGAAATCCCCCCTCCCTTCGTTCCTGCCTACACGCGCAGCCGCCGTCCCCGCCCGCTACCCCCTTGACGCGCCTCCGTAGCGCCGCGATGGCTGCTCCCAACCCACCGGAGGTTGCTGTCAAGCTCGCGCCGGTCGAATCGACCGCTCCCGCATCTCGATCCACGACAGCCGCCGCCGTCCCCGCCCTCCAGCTCACGGTCGTCCCCATGACCACTGTCGATAGCGGCACACCGTAGCGTAAGCGGCAAGGAAACCACATCGGTTTCTGTCGGTGCCGCTCTAGTGCCACCACGACCCCAACAGCCAAGGTCAAGCCCGACGTGTAGAAGGTGTCGCCGAAGAAGACGGAAGCGAAGAAGCAGCCCAAGAAGGCGTCTTTGGCGACTTTGACTATGGCACCGGTAAGCTCTTCGGCAGCAGACGATAGCACCGCGCGCGAGGTGTTCGACCGCGATCCCCCAAGGTAAAATCTCCCCTTTCTTGTTTATGGTGTGATACGTCTCCGACGTATCGATAATTTCTTATGTTCCATGCCACTTTATTGATGATACCTACATGTTTTATGCATACTTTATGTCATATTTATGCATTTTTCGGCACTAACCTACTAACGAGATGCCGAAGAACCAGTTGCTGTTTTCTGCTATTTTTGGTTTCAGAAATCCTAGTAAGGAAATATTCTCGGAATTGGACGAAATCAACGCCCAGGATCTTATTTTTCCACGAAGCTTCCAGAACACCGGGGGAGAAACGAAGTGGGGCGACGAGGCGGCGACACGCCAGGGCGGCGCGGCCCACCCCCTGGCCGCGCGGCCCTAGTGTGTGGGCCCCTCGCGTCGCCCCTAAACCTACCTCTCCGACTATAAGAAGCCTTCGTCGATAATAGTTCTAGTACCGAGAGCCAGGATACGGAAAACCTTCCAGAGACGTCGCCGCCGCCAATCCCATCTCGGGGGATTCAGGAGATCGCCTCCGGCACCCTGCCGGAGAGGGGAATCATCTCCCGGAGGACTCTTCACCGCCATGGTCGCCTCCGGAGTGATGAGTGAGTAGTCTACCCCTGGACTATGGGTCCATAGCAGTAGCTAGATGGTCGTCTTCTCCTAATTGTGCTTCATTGTCGGATCTTGTGAGCTGCCTAACATGATCAAGATCATCTATCTGTAATGCTATATGTTGTGTTTGTTGGGATCCGATGAATAGAGAATACTATGCTATGTTGATTATCAATCTATTATCTATGTGTTGTTTATGATCTTGCATGCTCTCCGTTATTAGTAGAGGCTCTGGCCAAGTTTTTGCTTTTAACTCCAAGAGGGAGTATTTATGCTCGATAGTGGGTTCATGCCTCCATTAAATCTAGGACAGTGACAGAAAGTTCTAAGGTTGTGGATGTGCTGTTGCCACTAGGGATAAAACATCGATGCTATGTCTAAGGATGTAGTTGTTGATTACATTATGCACCATACTTAATGCAATTGTCTGTTGTTTGCAAGTTAATACTGGAAGGGGTTCGGATGATAACCTGAAGGTGGACTTTTTAGGCATAGATGCATGCTGGATAGCGGTCTATGTACTTTGTCGTAATACCCAATTAAATCTCACTATACTCATCATATCATGTATGTGCATGGCCATGCCCTCTTTATTTGTCAATTGCCCAACTGTAATTTGTTCACCCAACATGCTATTTATCTTATGGGAGAGACACCTCTAGTGAACTGTGGACCCCGGTCCATTCTTTTAATCGAATACAATCTACTGCAATACTTGTTCTACTGTTTTCTGCAAACAATCATCATCCACACTATACATCTATTTTTTTGTTACAGCAAGCCGGTGAGATTGACAACCTCACTGTCACGTTGGGGCAAAGTAATTTGGTTGTGTTGTGCAGGTTCCACGTTGGCGCCGGAATCCCTGGTGTTGCGCCGCACTACACTCCGCCGCCATCAACCTTCAACGTGCTTCTTGGCTCCTACTGGTTCGATAAACCATGGTTTCTTACTGAGGGAAAACTTGCCGTTGTACGCATCACACCTTCCTCTTGGGGTTCCCAACGGACGTGTGCTGTACGCGTATCAAGCTCTTTTTCTGGCGCTGTTGCCGAGGAACGAAGAAAAATTACACCACAAAGATTTTTAACTCCCACGTCAACAGGTCTTTTTCTGGCGCCGTTGCCGGGGAGATCAAGACACGCTGCAAGGGGAGTCTCCACCTCCAATCTCTTTACTTTGTTTTTGTCTTGCTTGGGGTTTTATTTACTACTTTGTTTGCTGCACTAAATCAAAATACAAAAAAATTAGTTGCTAGCTTTACTTTATTTACTGTCTTGTTTGCATTCTCTATATTAAAAACACAAAAAATTAGTTACTTGCATTTACTTTATCTAGTTTGCTTTATTTACTATTGCTAAAATGAGTAATCCTGAAGTTGAAGTCCGTTCGTTTAAGCAACAAGGGGGAGAATGTTTAAAAGATGCTTGGTATAAAATTAGTGATGCCCATAATAGGTGCACTAAGAAACACTCCACCACTATCCTACTCAGGAATCTTTATGTTGGTATCTCTAGCTGGAATAGGTATGTTCTTGATTGTCTCGCGGGAGGTAACTTCCTAGGTACTCCTGCTTTAGAAGCTAGTTGCATTATTGAGAGTCTATTTGGAATACCACCTGTTAATGAAGTTAAAATTGAAACCTCTCTTGAAGATGTCATGAAAAAGTTGGAAACCATAGAGAAAAATCTTCCAAGTATTGAGGCTAATTTGGGAGCATTACTTGATAGCACTGATAAACTTGATAGATCTCTAGGTGGAATTAATGAGAGAATTGCCATCTTAGAAGCTTGTGCTATTCATGATAATCAAACCAAAGGATTAGTGAACTTGAAGAAGCTATGGGAACCTTAGGTTCAACTTTTTCTTCTATTAAATTTAAGGAGAAAGCTTATGTGGGTAAGGAGCAGAAGTTCATGTATGTCTCTAAGGCGCCTAAACCAAAAAAACTATTATAGGCCTAAAATTTATAAAGCTCTTAACACCACTATAGATAAGGGAGCATCTAAGATACCTAATGGGACAAATTGTGAAAATTATGATGTTGATGCTTCGTCTCTTGATAATACTTGATACACACTTTCTGCGTCTAGCGGAAAGGCGTTAAAGAAAAGCGCTTATGGGAGACAACCCATGATTTTACTAATGCACTTTTGTTTTATATTTGAGTCTTGGAAGTTGTTACTAATGTAGCAACCTCTCCTTATCTTAGTTTTGTTGCATTGTTGTGCCAAGTAAAGTCTTTGATAGTAAGGTTCATACTAGATTTGGATTACTGCGCAGAAAGAGATTTCTTTGCTGTCACGAATCTGGGCTGTTTTCTCTGTAGGTAACTCAGAAAATTATGCCAATTTACGTGAGTGATCCTCAGATATGTACGCAATTTTAATTCAATTTGAGCATTTTCATTTGAGCAAGTCTGGTGCCTCAATAAAATTCGTTTTTGCGAACTGTTCTGTTTTGACAGATTCTGCCTTTTATTTCGCATTGCCTGTTTTGCTAAGCTTGATGGATTTTTCGATTCCATTATCTTTCAGTAGCTTTGTGCAATGTACAGAAGTGTTAAGAATGATTATGTCACCTCTGAACATGTGAATTTTGATTGTGCACTAACCCTCTAATGAGTTGTTTTGAGTTTGGTGTGGAGGAAGTTTTCAAGGATCAAGAGAGGGAGATGATACAATATGATCAAGGAGAGTGAAAGCTCTAAGCTTAGGGATGCCCCGGTGGTTCACCCCTGCATATTTTAAGAAGACTCAAGCGTCTAAGCTTGGGGATGCCCAAGGCATCCCCTTCTTCATCGACAACATTATCAGGTTCCTCTAGTGAAACTATATTTTTATTCCATCACATCTTATGTACTTTGCTTGGAGCGTCGGTTTGTTTTTGTTTTTGTTTTGTTTGAATAAAATGGATCCTAGCATTCATTGTGTGGGAGAGAGACACGCTCCACTGTTGCATATGGACAAATATGTCCTTAGGCTTTACTCATAGTGTTCATGGCGAAGGTTGAATCTTCTTCGATAAATTGTTATATGGTTGGAAACGGGAAATGCTACATGTAGTAATTGGTAGAATGTCTTGGATAATGTGATACTTGACAATTGTTGTGCTCATGTTTAAGCTCTTGCATCATATACTTTGCACCTATTAATGAAGAAATACATAGAGCTTGCTAAAATTTGGTTTGCATAATTGGTCTCTCTCTAAGGTCTAGATAATTTCTAGTAAGGGTCGAACAACAAGGAAGACGGTGTAGAGTCTTATAATGTTTACAATATGTCTTTTATGTGAGTTTTGCTGCACCGCTTCATACTTGTGTTTGTTTCAAATAACCTTGCTAGCCTAAACCTTGTATCGAGAGGGAATACTTCTCATGCATCCAAAATCCTTGAGCCAACCATTATGCCATTTGTGTCCACCATACCTACCTACTACATGGTATTTCTCCGCCATTCCAAAGTAAATTGCTTGAGTGCTACCTTTAAATTTCTATCTTTCACCTTTGCAATATATAGCTCATGGGACAAATAGCCTAAAAACTATTGTGGTATTGAATATGTACTTATGCACTTTATCTCTTATTAAGTTGCTTGTTGTGCGATAACCATGTTCCTGGGGACGCCATCAACTACTCTTTGTTGAATATCATGTGAGTTGCTATGCATGTCCGTCTTGTCTGAAGTAAGGGCGATTTACCATGAGTTGAATGGTTTGAGCATGCATACTGTTAGAGAAGAACATTGGGCCGCTAACTAAAGCCATGATCCATGGTGGAAGTTTCAGTTTTGGATAAATATCCTCAATCTCATATGAGAAAATTAATTGTTGTTGAATGCTTAAGCATTAAAGAGGAGTCCATTATCTATTGTCTATGTTGTCCCGGTATGGATGTCTAAGTTGAGAATAATCAAAGGCGAGAAATCCAATGCGAGCTTTCTCCTTAGACCTTTGTACAGGCGGCATAGAGGTACCCCTTTGTGACACTTGGTTAAAACATATGTATTGCGGTGATAATCCAGGTAATCCGAGCTAATTAGGACAAGGTGCGGGCACTATTAGTATACTATGCATGAGGCTTGCAACTTGTAGGACATAATTTACATGATGCATATACTCTATTACTACCGTTGACAAAATTGTTTCTTGTTTTCAAAACCAAAGCTCTAGCACAAATATAGCAATCAATGCTTCCCTCTGCGAAGGGCCTTTCTTTTACTTTTATGTTGAGTCAGTTCACCTATTTCTCTCCATCTCAAGAAGCAAACACTTGTGTGAACTGTGCATTGATTTCTACATACTTGCATATTGCACTTGTTATATTACTTTACATTGACAATATCCATGAGATATACATGTTATAAGTTGAAAGCAACCGCTGAAACTTAATCTTCCTTTGTGTTGCTTCAATGCCTTTACTTTGAATTTATTGCTTTATGAGTTAACTCTTATGCAAGACTTGTTGATGCTTGTCTTGAAAGTACTATTCATGAAAAGTCTTTGCTATATGATTCATTTGTTTACTCATTACATTACCATTGCTTTGATCGCTGCATTCATTACATGTGCTTACAATAGTATGATCAAGGTTATGATGGCATGTCACTCCAAAAATTATCTTTGTTATCGTTAACCTACTCAGGACGAGCAGGAACTAAGCTTGGGGATGCTGATACGTCTCCGACGTATCGATAATTTCTTATGTTCCATGCCACTTTATTGATGATACCTACATGTTTTATGCATACTTTATGTCATATTTATGCATTTTCCGGCACTAACCTATTAACGAGATGCCGAAGAGCCAGTTGCTGTTTTCTGCTGTTTTTGGTTTCAGAAATCCTAGTAAGGAAATATTCTCGGAATTGGACGAAATCAACGCCCAGGATCTTATTTTTCCACGAAGCTTCTAGAACACCGGGGGAGAAACGAAGTGGGGCGACGAGGCAGCGACACGCCAGGGCGGCGCGGCCCACCCCCTGGCCGCGCGGCCCTAGTGTGTGGGCCCCTCGCGTCGCCCCTAAACCTACCTCTCCGACTATAAGAATCCTTCGTCGATAATAGTTCCAGTACCGAGAGCCACGATATGGAAAACCTTCCAGAGACGCCGCCGACGCCAATCCCATCTCGGGGGATTCAGGAGATCGCCTCCAGCACCCTGCCGGAGAGGGGAATCATCTCCCGGAGGACTCTTCACCGCCATGGTCGCCTCCGGAGTGATGAGTGAGTAGTCTACCCCTGGACTATGGGTCCATAGCAGTAGCTAGATGGTCGTCTTCTCCTAATTGTGCTTCATTGTCGGATCTTGTGAGCTGCCTAACATGATCAAGATCATCTATCTGTAATTATATATGTTGTGTTTGTTGGGATCCGATGAATAGAGAATACTATGCTATGTTGATTATCAATCTATTATCTATGTGTTGTTTATGATCTTGCATTCTCTCCGTTATTAGTAGAGGCTCTGGCCAAGTTTTTGCTTTTAACTCCAAGAGGGAGTATTTATGCTCGATAGTGGGTTCATGCCTCCATTAAATCTGGGATAGTGACAGAAAGTTCTAAGGTTGTGGATGTGATGTTGCCACTAGGGATAAAACATCGATGCTATGTCTAAGGATGTAGTTGTTGATTACATTACGCACCATACTTAATGCAATTGTCTGTTGTTTGCAACTTAATAGTGGAAGGGGTTCGGATGATAACCTGAAGGTGGACTTTTTAGGCATAGATGCATGCTGGATAGCGGTCTATGTACTTTGTCGTAATGCCCAATTAAATCTCACTATACTCATCATATCATGTATGTGCATGGTCATGCCCTCTTTATTTGTCAATTGCCCAACTGTAATTTGTTCACCCAACATGCTATTTATCTTATGGGAGAGACACCTCTAGTGAACTGTGGACCCCAGTCCATTCTTTTAATTGAATACAATCTACTGCAATACTTATTCTACTATTTTCTGCAAACAATCATCATCCACACTATACATCTAATCCTTTGTTACAGCAAGCCGGTGAGATTAACAACCTCACTGTCACGTTGGGGCAAAGTAATTTGGTTGTGTTGTGCAGGTTCCACGTTGGCGCCGGAATCCCTGGTGTTGCGCCTCACTACACTCCGCCGCCATCAACCTTCAACGTGCTTCTTGGCTCCTACTGGTTCGATAAACCTTGGTTTCTTACTGAGGGAAAACTTGCCGTTGTACGCATCACACCTTCCTCTTGGGGTTCCCAACGGACGCGTGCTGTACGCGTATCATGGTGTTCTTGCGGTTGAGCGGGAACCATAGGTGATAACTGCAAGTGCATATGTAGTTGTATCTATTTTCGAAATAAGACTATCGATCCCACAGAGACCTTACCGGCTGCGGCCTTAAGAGTTCTCTGTTGTAAAGTACTAAATCAACATTCAAGTTAACTTGGATTTCATGTAGAAAACGTGTGAGTGACTGAAAGGTGATTTAAACAACGAATTAAGTAAACTAAAATAACTAGCAAAGTTAAGAACAACGCAATGCAAAAATATTGAAATTGCATAGGGCTAAAGCATTCTCCGGGAGTGTTGGATTTACCACTATCATTAGGGTTGGTGTTTCAACTAGATGTTATCATCTTGTATTCATGCATGTATGAGGGAGGAGCCCCTAAGTGGGTAATTGCAGACCAGCTATATGATCAACCACTCCTCATAACCACAACCGTGTACACGACAAGCCACATCAGTACACAAACTATTAAGGATTCAACCAAGGACCCGTGGACATGTATAGGCTTTGTGAATCCCTTTTAATTCCCCTCTATCCACATGATGGTAGATCAACATGAGGGTGTCACATGACGCCTCCTTACGACCACATGCCTACAAGTAACTCCCTCTTTTGTCCCTAAGGCAAACATTGCATGGAGCTCTTCACATAACATCAAAAGAGAGAACTAACCCACAATGCATAAACAAACTATAACCATAGTATTTTTTTTAGGATTTCTCAATCTCCACGAGAATTGAAGAACTACTCACTCATTGAGGGGAACAACATCATCATAATAATAAGATGAAGAGGGTACATGAGAATGGATGGATACTTGTGCAAATCCACAAACAAGTCTAGGAAATACAACAAGACGAATGAAGAAATGGTGATGTTGATGAAGACGATGGAGATATAGCGTGGTGGTGATGGAGATGATGCCTAAGCCTTCAATGATCCGAGTAGCAATGGGGATTGGTACCCTTCTGCTATTTCCCCCTCCAAATTCCTTTCGGAGGCGAGTTTTCTACGTGTTTTGGTGCCTACGAATGTTGGATCTCGGATCTGTTTGCACGTGGTGAAACTATTTGAAGAGACGAAGGCAGTGGCAGGTGGTATGACTGCATCGTACGGGCGGGCCACCGCCATATCAATGATTGTCAAACACTTTTTTTGACTGTTTTCTCAGTGGCGTTTTCCCCAAGTGCTAAGGTAAATATCTTCATTGCTTTAATGGTCTTCAATGAACATATTTATGTCCAAAAATGACTTCTCAATTGACTGAATCCATTCCTTCCTTCCATTCCGGGATCCCGATGCATGTAATACATGTTCCCACATATTTGCATCATATTAGTAGTTATTATCAATATTCTTAATGATTCCCCCCTTCTCTGGTTCTAACTCTATCTAGCAGAAAAATTTTGTGTTAGTATTTTGGACTTTCTAGGAGCTACGAGACTCCAAAAAGGGCAAGATCGGAGAGCACACTTCGGAATTTTTGAGACGAACAAAATTATCTTAAGTGGGTCACCAGGAGGTCAATGTGCTGATAAATAGAGGGGGTGGCACGGGACCCCCCTAGACCGCACCGCCATGTCTCTTTCTCACCTCGTCGCTCGGATGTCGTCGATTCCACCGCCATCCTCTTTGTCTTGACCTAAAAAATACTTTAGAAAGGGTACATGAGGCGATTTCAAAACATGCGGAGGTGGAGATCAAAAACAAGAAACAAAGAGGTAGAAGGCTGCCGCCGGAAGGAGTTCAGAGGGGGCAACCGCTACCAGAATCGCCTCCGGTGGACTCTACCCCCCTCTGGTGAGTTCATCATCAACATATACATCAACACCCCCATCATCTCGGTAATATAATATCCTGGAAAATATGATGTGTGTGGTGCAATCTATTGTTTTCCCATGATCTATTGTGCGTCTATGTCTTTGTTTGAGTATCGACTTGTTTATGGCAATTATAAAATAGTTTTCTGATGGTTGCATACAAGTATATGTTATCTTCTATGATGATGTTATGTACTGATATATGAGTGCACACATATGTTGGGGTATGCATAAGGTTTTCATTGTTGCATGACGATATGAGGAGGGATAGCTGGAGATTGACAAAAACCGTGTCCCAAGTCTTAAATATGTATATTAATCCATGGTTAATTATCGGGGGATATAACTATAGGGATATTGAAACTTACAATGTTGGTTGGACGTTATGTCTTAATATCTCCCTAGTTTGCTCAGAAACGACCTTGGAATCAATCACTAGGGTGTGATTGCACATGTTTATGGCTGGACCTATCTATGGTTTCTCTCTAGAAGAAACAATAGAAAGATTATCCATGTGCTTCACTGATTACGACAACCAAACAAATGAAATAACAATTTGCCTAAACACTTACTCCCTTGAGTTACTCGTTTTCACTTTACTTGATCTACTTGCACTAGCTAGTTTACTTGTTGTATTTTCTTTCACCGTTTCCTAGATAGAACTAAACATACCTTACACACTCTAGTTCATTGCTTTGCACAAATGAACATATAAGTGGGTTACAGAGATTTAGATAATAGATAGTTTACCTTCAGCTCCTCGTGGGTTCGACACTGAAATACTTATCAAATTGTACTATGATGATTCCCTGCATTTGGGTATTATCAAGATACTTTTCTAGCGCCGTCGCCGGGGAGCATAGAGCTAAGTTTCTATTCTTGTTTGCATTGCTTTCAGTACCTTGCATATATAACTAAAACTCGAAAAAATAGAAAATACCAAAAATACTCTTGTTATGAGAACAAGTATGAATATCAATGACACTTTGTTCATTTATTTGAATGCTACTGAGATTGCTAAGAAACATAGAGAATCAAAATAAGGGATAATATTAGAAGATTTCATGAGAATTCTAAATTCTATTGCTATTGAGATTTTTGACTATTATGATGATAAAAAGTGTTGTTCTGAACAAAATTTTAGACACTTTGAATTTCAATGTTGATTCCATGAAGAATATGTTATTGCATCTTATCATAGGTGTGATTAATGCTTATTTTGGGGATGGAACAAGTAGAGCAATATGTTACTTTTAAGGCAGCTTATTAATTAGAAACCTTCATTTATGAACATGAAACTTGCCTTGTAACTTCTAAATTTGAAAGTGTGATAACTATTATCCTTAATTATTACATAACCAACTTCATTGAAAATGTCTATGTTGTTGACTTTAATAAGAGGTTCATGGCTGCCCAAGAGAGCACTAATATTTTGCAGGAAGAGGATGATAAAAGCATAAGCTTGGGGATGTCCATGCAACCACAATAAAAGGATAAAGAATAACAAGTGGAGGAGGAAGTGAGTACCTAGCCATATCCTGCTACCAACAATGGTAACACACAAATTCCCTTCTTATACTATTTCAAGTATTGATGATATTTCATTGCCTAGTAGTACTCCATGTGGAACAATTATATCTAAAATATGTGAGGATGAAAGTGATATAAAATAAATATATGAGGCCATAAGCTCATTAGATGATTGGTCTTTATGTGGTGAGTATATTCGAAATTATGTGGTTAAGTTTGTTTTTGATGCTTGCAAATACTATGAAAGAGGAAGAGATACGAGCCCTCTTTATGTTACCACCTTATTTAAAATTCAAGCTACGCATCCTTATATGCATTGGATATCACAAATTGCTGCTATTTATTGATATACAAAATACCAATGCATAGGAAGAGAGTTGGACTTAAAAGTTAATTGTTTTATGCTCTATGTTGTGATCCTTATGCTTTCATGTACTATTTAGTTTGAGCACACATCTGTATCATTATAACAAGTAAAATAAGTTTATATATTGTTTTCTAATAATTAATTTATAAGTTTTAATAAAAGTTAAAAAATGGGAAAGTAAATTAGAAGGATGAGCAATGGAGAAGTTGGGGTCAAACTTGAGCATGTGTTGTTCATGCCAATTGAACCATTGAAAAGCTTATATCATTAAAACTTCTTATATAAAAAAGAGCATGTGTTATAAATATTTGCTTCTTGAATAAAATGGTATCCCAATAATTACTAGAGTTTCCATCTTGGTAGGAATTAACCACTTTGTAGGCATTAAAGTATCATGGAGATGAAAATATTTCTTTGTTTGAGATGAAACATGATATGATGATGAATGAGTAGAGGGAAAGAACTATCAAAACCACAAGCTTGGGTATTCCCATTCACCCCCCTCTCATTTCAAGTAATATCATTCCAAACTCATGTTATAGTTTCATCTTCATGTTCCCTTTTGTATTTTTGTGGAGACCATGTTTTCATTTGCGTTTTGTTTTACTTGATTTATATTTTTCATCTTATTTATAAAAACAAAATACCAAAATATTTATGTTTATTTTTTATTTTCTTCTTCTTTGCCTTTAGATAAAACGATAACAACAATATGATTTTCTTTCTTCCTTGTTTGTTTTTCTTGATTCTTTCTTCCTTGTTTGCTTTTATTGATTTTTTTATTCATCTTGTTTTTTTAGTTTTTGAACTTTTATTATCTATTAAAATAAGTATTTTAGTGTAAATTTTACATTTTACAAAAATAAAATACCAAGTTTTACCCATCTGGATGTTTTAAAGTTCGCAAAACATATGGAGGAGCAAATTCCTGCACAAACAATGTGTAGTGGAAAAATTATATGGTTTTTTTCGTAACTATGGTTGCACTCAAATTCATATTGAAGTTTAAACTTTTCATCCTCTATATGCACAAAATTTGGCAAAAAAAATCCTGACATGTTTAAGTGGGTGAAAAAAATGCGTTTTGCAGCAGCTATTTTTGTGGAAATAATCTGTCTTTTGTTGCAAGAGTGGCCTCTTTGACATTTGATTTGATTTTTTTTTATTTTGGTATTTTATTTATGTGGGAAACTCAAGCAACTCTCTGGACATTCAGAACCAAATTTTATTTTGGGCTTTTATCACAACTAGCATCATATCTTTGTACCCACTAATGCCACCTCATAGACAAGATATGGGAGAAAGTTTTGTGTTGAAGTTCTTTCATAGGGAATGAAGGAACATCGTACAATTAGCTATCCAATAATGGTAAAAAAAGCTTGGTATGCCCAAGGAACCCCCACTTGACCTATTACACTCACGGTTTGCACACCTCTAAACTTTGTTTTTTGAGAAACATAAGGTTTTCACATAAACTTGGAGCGTATGTTGTGACGTCCCGGTATCGGTACCATGAGGATTCCAGCGAACCCGCCGAAATCCGCACGATATCGATTCTGAGACGCCCTCCGACACGACGTGCATGACGGATCACACACGTGATTCCAGAGGAATTACCACGAGCAGTAACATTACAACAGGTTTACAATAGAGCCCACAAGAAACATATATTACAACAACGACTCCAACGAGTCAAGATACAAATATACAATACAAAGATCCAAATCATAAAGAAGATCGAATACGTCAGAGTACGGACAAGATAAAAATTGGATTACACGTACGGTGTTGATGACGACGTCCTTCTCCCTGTTCTAGCGGGCATTGGATGTAGTAGATCCTCTTCGGAATCCCGCCAGCACGACGGCGTGGAGACGGTGGTGGCGGAGATCTCCGACAGCGCTTCATCGTAAGCACCGCGAGAGAAGGAGGAGGGAGTAGCTAGGGTTTGGGAGAGAGGAGGGGCACTTGGGCGCTGGCCTTGGGTTCCCTTGGTGGTGCGGCTCAAGAGGTGTGTCCAGCCCCTCCCTCTCCCTCTCTTCATATAGGTGGAACCCCCTAGGGTTTGCCCAAAATCCGAGTAAGAGTCCAACTCAAAACCTTCCATATGGGTGAAACCTAGGGGAAGTGGGATTGCTCCCTTTCCTTCCCCTATGGCCGGCCATGGTGGTGGAGTCCACCATGGACTCCACCTTCCCCTTTGGTCGGCCGTCTAGGGTTAGTGGAGTCCATCCGGGACTCCACCTTCCATGATGATTTATTCCAGAAGGTTCTAGAATATTCTAGCGCCTTCCATAAATGAACTGGATCATTTCCAAACTTGGAAAGTGACTTCCTATATATGAATATTATTCTCCGAACCATTCCGGAACTCCTCGTGATGTCCTGGATCCCATCCGAGATTCCGAACAGCAGTCGAACTCCATTCCATATTCCATATCTACTTAAAACGATATCAAACCTTAAGTGTGTCACCCTACGGTTCGAGAACTATGCGGAGATGATCGAGACTCCTCTCCGATCAATAACTAATAGCGGGACCTGGAGATCCAGAATAGCTCCCACATATTCAACGATGACTTTGTGATCGAAAGAACCATTCACATAAAATAACAATTCCCTTTGTCTCACGATATTTTACTTATCCGAAGTTTGATCGTCGGTATCTCCATACCTAATTCAATCTCGTTACCGATAAGTACTCTTTACTCGTACCGTGATATGATATCCCTTGTGAACCTGTCACATGCTTGCAAGCTAATTGGATGTCATTTCACCGAGAGCGCCCAGATTATGTCTATTCGTCATTAGGATGGACAAATCCCACTATTGATACAAGTGCATCAACTCTATACTTTCCGAACACTTAATGCCACCTTTATAACAACCCATTTACGCGGTAGTGTTTGGTTTCATCAAAGAATCCATCCGGTGTAGGTGATTAACAAGATCTCATGGTCGAAGGATTAGGTTACTATGCATATTAAAGCTTGAAGCACAAAGAACTAAATGACTTGATCATATGCTACACTTACTATGGGTGTATGTCCATCACATCATTCACCTAATGATATGAACTTGTTATTAATAACACCCAATGTTCATGATCATGAAACTATGATCATCTATTAATCAACAAGCTAGTTTAACAAGAGATTTACTAGGGACTCTTTTATGTTTACAAAATAAAACATGTATTAATGGTTCCGGTTAATACAATTATAGCATGGGATGTAAACATTTATCATGAACACTAAGATATAACAATAAATATTTTTATTATTGCCTCTTGGGCATATCTCCAACAGTCTCTCACTTGCACTAGAGTCAATAATCTAGTTTACATTTGTAAAGATATAACACCTTGGCCTTCTGGTGTTTATCATGTTGCTTATGGGAGAGGTTTCAGTCAACGAATCGGACATACTCATTTGCGTCTCTACGCATTACTCATTTTTTCAAAATGAGTCGGCATTTATCGTATATGTTTGGTCTGCTGGTGGAACCTTAATTCCGCGGTCTGAAATATGTTACCTATACTGTCACATACAATATAGCTTCATAGTTCTGACACTACCGGAACTACACCAAGTTCTCAAAGAACTCCTTGACTCAAACACCCTTGGTCGTTTTCAAAACAATGAGATAATGTGCCTTCGTTTGTAGAATTCGTCACAATATTTAGAATTCATCTAAATCTAGCATAGACTCTTTCTAGCCCATTGTGATACCTTTTAATGAACACATTAGCCTAATTGAGATTGAAGTTTATTTTTATATGTGACCAAACTAATATCGGTGTAGCATCTTACAACGATTTGTTTGTCATTACCCCATATAAAACTATATATATTTATATCCTCGGCTCTGACAAAGCACAAAGGAATATTCTTACTGTTGTCCAATGAACATCTTATGAATCATTCTGATATATGCTCGTAACACCTTAGAGCATAGGACATCTGATTGTGTACATATTATTCGTGATCTAAAATCACTCATGTGTTTTTACTCATTGAGTGTGAAATACACTCAAGTCTTGTTTAAACCTTCAGATGGAAAAGAACAACTTCTTAATGTTTTCATATTGAAGTACTTCAATATTCATTCTATGTTCTTTGACTTAAACTTATTATACATTTCAATCTATCTTCATAGATCTTGATGCCAAATATGTTTTTAATCCATATCCTTTCATTGAAGTCAATTTTCGATGAAACCTTCTAATCACATCAAGTAGTTGATTAAATTATTTATAATCAACGATATGTCATCTACATAAAGTATTATAAATATGTCTCAGCGCTCCCACTTAATTTCTTGCAAATGCTAGTATCTTCACCGTTTCTAATGAAATCAAAACTCTTTGATTATTTCATTCGGTGAAGATTCCAACTCCGTGATACTCACTTCATTCAGTGAAGTTTGTATACCTATCTAGTATTCTAAGGACTAGCAAAACCCTCAGTTGTATCTTGTATACACTTTTAATACATACTTCTGTTAAGGAATGTATTTTGCCATCCTACTAACATATCTCACAAAAGAAATATGTAGCGATTACTTGAACAATACGCATAGACTATAAGCATCGCTGCTGAAGATCTAATCTTATCGCAATCAACTCTTTGAACTTTGTCATGAACTATCTTTTGACAAGTCGAGCTTCTTCAAGGATATTATATCTAAGTCTATTAATTTTATAGATCCATTTACTTTCAAAAGTATTTATTCCTTCAAAAGGTTTACCAAGCTCCAAACTTGATTTTAGATACTATCTTGGACTTCATGGCTCTTAGCCATTTTAATGGAGTCAGGGCCCATCATAGCTTCTTTCTATGTAGTTGGTTTATCATTGTTCAAAGTCAATCCTTTGTCCACAAATCATTTATTTGATCACAAAGTAAACCATACCTACAAGGTTCAATAGGTACTTCGATCTCCATGACTATAACACTTTGTAGACATGGGAGCCATAATCGTCGTGGCTGCTTCTGGAACCATTTCCGATGTTGCGCTACTCTGTTCATCATGCTCAGGTTCATCAACCTTATCAAGTTCCATTGTCCTCCCTCTCAAATACTTCGCTAGAAACAATTTCTTGGAAATAAGCAAGAAATATCGACAAACATTTTTGTCTTTGAATTCATAGTGGAAAGAATTCCCAATTTGTTCTCTAGGATAACCAACAAAGACATTCATCCGATTTTAGTTGAAAACTCATTTACTTATGCTATGCATACCAAAATTTAATAAAGGACTATTAAGTTTTATCTTATGCCATAACTCATATGGTGTCATTTCAACAAATTATGATGGCGCTCTATTTATTGTAAAAGCGGTAGTCTCTAAAACATAATCTGATGACCCACAAGTATAGGGGATCGCAACAGTCTTCGAGGGAAGTATTACCCAATTTATTGATTCGACACAAGGGGAGCCAAAGAATAAATATAAGCCTTGACAGTTGAGTTATCAATTCAGCTGCACCTGGAAATAGACTAGCTCACAGAGGTTTATCAGTAGCAACAATTTTATAGCAGTGGCAGTATAAAGTAACAACGGAAATAAAGTAAAAACAACATCAGCAGTGGTGGATGCGGTAAACAGCAGGATTATAATATGGTAGGCACATGGATGGATAACCAGGCGTTGCATGAATGAGACGACCCATATAATAGCTAACATGGGCATTTGCAGATAAAGTGATACAAGTATCCAAGAATAAAATAACCATAGGCGTGTTTTCCTATTTAGTCGTGCGTGCTCGCAAGGAGAAACTTGTGCGACATCTTTTGTCCAACCAGCCCGTTGCAGCGGGGCCTCGAGGGAAACTACTGGTAATTAAGGTACTCCTTTTAATAGAGTACCAGAGCAAAGCATTAACACTCCGTGAACACACGTGATCATCACATCAAAGCCATTGATGACCCACAAGTATAGGGGGTGTATCGTAGTATCTTCGATAAGTAAGAATATCGATCCCAACGAGGAGCAGAAGGTGTTGACAAGCAGTTTCGATGAAGGATTCACTGTAAATGCTCACAGACAAGTATTCAGGGGGTTTTGATGTAACAGTTGAATAAAGTGCGAGTATGTAAAGTGCGAGAGTAACAATTGCAGCGAGTGGCCCAATCCTTTTTAGCACAAAGGACAAGCCGGTTTGTTTACTTATAATGACCAAACGTTCTCGAGGACACACGGGATTTTAGTCTAGTGCTTTCGCTACATACGGCTAAATAATCTTCATTGTTATGATAAGTGTTGTGTGGGTGAACCTATGCTAATGTACCGCCCTTCCTAGGACTAATACATACTTGTGATTATACCCCTTGCAAGCATCCGCAACTACAAGAAAGTAATTAAGAATAAATCTAACCACAACCTTAAACTCTGAGATCCTGCGATCCCTCCTGCATCGATATACCAGCGGGGGTTTAGGTTTCTGTCACTCCGGCAACCCCGCAATTGGCAAACGAGTACAAGATGCATTCCCCTAGGCCCATAAATGGTGAAGTGTCATGTAGTCGACGTTCACATGACACCACTAGAAGAATAACACCACAACTTAAATATCACACCATTGAATATTACTCAACCATAGTTCACTACTAACATTTAGACTTCACCCATGTCCTCAAGAACTAAACGAACTACTCACGAGACATCATATGGAACATGATCAGAGGTGATATGATGATGAATAACAATCTGAACATAAACTTGGTTCAATGGTTTCACTCAATAGCATCAACAACAAGTAGAGATCGATACCGGGAGAGTTTCCCCTATCAAACAATCAAGATCAAACCCAAATTGCTACGGCGGTGACGGTGTCCAGCGGTGATGACGGCGGTGATGATGGTGGAGATGATGATGATGGTGGTGGCGATGATGTCCAGCTCGATGACGGTGACGATGGCGTCGATTTCCCCCTCCCGGAGGGAATTTCCCCGGCGGATTCCTGCCCGCCGGAGAGCTCTTTTCTCTCTGGTGTTCTCCGCCCCGCAGAGGCGGCTGTAACTCTTCGCGAGGTACCCTCTCTGGCTTAGGTTTTCGGGACGAAGGATTTCACGAAGAAAAGGAGGCGAAAGGGGTCGTGGGCCCCCCAGACCACATGGCGGCGCGACCAGGGCCTGGGCCGCGCCGCCCTAGGGTGTGGGCCCACCCTGGCTCCTCCTGGCTCCTCCTTCTGGCTTTCTTCGTCATCTTGAAAAATAGGATTTTTGGTATAATTTCCTTCCACAGTTGATCTTCCGAAATATTGCGTTCTGACGATGCTTTTTCCAGCAGAATCCTGGCTCCGGTGCTTGATCTCCCAATAATGATGAAACATGCAAAATAGATGAAATAACATAAGTATTGTGTCCCAATATGAAATATATCAATGAATAACAGCAAATTATGATATAAAATAGTGATGCAAATTGGACGTATCAACTCCCCCCAAGCTTAGACTTCGCTTGTCCCCAAGCGAAACTGAGCTCGATAGACAGGACCACATGTTTATGGAGTGAAGAGTCGATAAATAAAATACGGACAAGAAGCATCATATTCATTCACACAAGATATTATAGTAAACAACCTCTTATAACTCATCTTGAAACAAGTATAAGGTAATCACAAGTAAAGGTGCATGAGAAATCATGATTGGTGATGGCAAACTTCGTTCTTGGTCAGAGAACAATTAACAGATTATATTTATCTCATTGAGCAACGCTCTCATGTTAAAGTTTATAAGGCACAACTTGCATACTCAATCATAATGGTCTTCTCATGATCATTGATAACTTGCAAAGCTATATTCATTCAGATAAAACTTGTACTAAACAAGGAAGAATAAAAGACATGATGTAGCAAATCACAATATAATGGTTTGATCACAACTACTCAAATGCTTGCTTGAGATGGAGGGAAATAGGTTTACTGACTCAACATAAAGTAAAAGACAGGCCCTTCGCAGAGGGAAGCAGGGATTAAATCATGTGCTAGAGCTTTTTCAGTTTTGCAATCATATAGAGAGAATAAAAGTAACATTTTGAGAGGTGTTTGTTGTTGTCAACGATTGGTAGCAGGTACTCTAACCCCCTTGCCAGACAACCTCCTAAGAGCGGCTCCCATATTATTTTCATTTTGCGTGGCACTCCTTCCAACCTTTCTTTCACAAACCATGGCTAACTAAATCCTCGGGTGCCTGCCAACAATCTCACACCATGAAGGAGTGCCTTTTTATTTTAGTTTTATTATGATGATGACACTCCCCCCAACCTTTGCTTACACAAGCCATGGCTAACCGAATCCTTCGGGTGCCATCCATCAATCACATACCATGGAGGAGTGTCTATTTAGTTTAATTAATTTGGGACTGGGAATCCCATTGCCAGCTCTTTTTGCAAAATTATTGGATAATCGGATGAAGCCACTAGTCCATTGGTGGAAATTGCCCAACAAGATTGAAAGATAAAACACCACATACTTCCTCATGAGCTATGAAACATTGACACAAATAAGAGATACTAAGTTTTGAATTGTTTAAAGGTAGCACATGAAGTATTTACTTGGAATGGCAGAAAATACCATGTAGTAGGTAGATATGGTGGACACAAATGACATAGGTTTGAGTTAAGGTTTGGATGCACGAGAAGTAATCCCTCTCAGTACAGGTCTTTGGCTAGCAAGGTTAATTAGCAAGCATAAGAGTCGAGGGAAACAAACAAACATACATATGATAGAAACAATCATGCATCTTCCTTGTAAGCACAAACAATTTTAACTTCAGTATAGTAAGCTATGAGCTAACAAGAAAGACAATGAAACATCTACATGTATTTCTCTTTTCTATTTAAACCTCAAAGTGTTGTTGCTATTGACCAATGCTAAGTTTGCCAAAACCAAATAGATTTATTCAATGCTCCCAAAGTGATACCAATACTAACAACAAGGTGAATCATACAGTAGAGATTGCAAACTAAAATAAGATGTGCAATATGTAAATGATAAGACTTCTCATTAATATTCCATAACGATAACTCACACCAAGGGATACATAGATAACCAACTAAAGGAGAGATACTTCCAAACGCAACCCATCTTATATGATAACTTCCCTACTCATGATATGACACTACTTGACAATAAAAGTAAAAGGTAGTGATAATGTGATACCGCGGCACTCCCCCAAGCTTGGAACAAACCAAGGGGATGCCAATACCGATGATGAATTACTCCTGCGGCGATGGTGGTGATGAATTCCCGTCATCAAACTTCCAAGGAAGAGGCTCTCCATCAAGAAACGACATCTTGGTCTCGGGGATCCTGAAACTAGCAGCACGGCTTATGTATTTAAACCTGTTTTCATACTCACAGTTCTGATTCTGAAAATCATAGAGTTGTGCTTGGAGCTTGTTGGTGGTGTCGTGAAGTGAGAGGATGTCGCTCCAAAGCTTTGCAGTTTCCTTCTCATGTTCAGCAATGAGTTCAGACACAATCCTGTGGAAGATATCCACCTCACGCTCAGCCATCTTCTTGTACTTGAAAACCTCTTGTTCTAGCTTCTCCATCCTTTCTTCCAGGCTTCCTTCTCCGTTAGGACCCTGGACATCCTTGACCTGCAGTTCTCCTTCAACGAGCAGCAACTCCTTGGGGTGCATCCTCAGCTCCTCCATGTACAAGTTGCCAACATCCTTGCTGGAGCTGTCCTTCGGAGTTTCCGACGAAGACATGATGCCTCTAGATCCGAAGCAAATCCTGGCAGAAACAACTCGAAACAAAACACGTCGAAAACACGATATACGGACCTCCAGGGGTCCGGGGGATTATATAGCAAAAAAATTCGCGACATAAGGAAAGTACCAGATCGAACCAGAGTCGGAAAGGGGCGACGAGGCGGCCAAACCATAGGGCGGCGCGGGCCCTGGTCAGGCCGCGCCGGCCTATGGTGCCACGCCCTCGTGCGTCCTTTCCACTCCGTTTCGAACTCGTAATTTTTCATATTTTCCAAAAACAGCGAAAATATTGTTCGGAAAGTCAATTGCGTACTTTTCATTACCAGTACCGTTACCTATTCAAAGTCGAGTTCTGGCGGACTATCAATTTGCCCTTTGATGAAAGCCTCCGGTGTTTCCACTTGAATAATATCAACATCAACATTATAGGAATCACCTGAGATATAATGCTTGAGTCTTTGTCCATTCACCACTTGCGTAGCATTGCCTTGGAGAGAGCTAATTTTGATTGCTCCTGAACGATACACCTCCTCGACAACATATGGTCCTTCCCATTTCGAGAGTAATTTCCCTGCAAAGAATCTAAGACGAGACCGATACAATAGGACTTTATCCCCAATATTAAATTCTCTTTTGATAATCCTCCTATCATGCCATTTTTTAACTTTCTCTTTAAAGAGTTTAGCATTTTCATAAGCTTCACTTCTCCATTCATCTAGAGAACTCAATTGCAACAACCTCTTATCACCGGCAAGTTTAGGATCTTTATTTAATTCTCTAACAGCCCAATAAGCTTTGTGCTCTAGTTCTAAAGGTAAATGACAAGCTTTCCCATAAACCATTTTATAAGGTGACATTCCCATGGGATTTTTATAAGCAGTTCTATAAGCCCAAAGTGCATCCTTCAATTTACTAGCCCAATTCTTTCTAGTTTTATTAACAGTCTTTCCCAAAATAGATTTAATCTCTCTATTTGATAATTCTACTTGACCACTAGTTTGAGGATGATAAGCGGAAGCAATTCTATGATTAATACCATACTTAGCAAGAGTTTTTCTAAAGCCTCCATGAATAAAGTGAGAACCTCCATCAGTCATAATATATCTAGGCACTCCAAATCTAGGAAAAATAATATCTAAGAGCATTCTTAAAGAGGTCTCACCATCAGCACTTTTTGTAGGTATAGCTTCCACCCATTTAGTAACATAATCAACAGCAACAAGTATATGAGTGTTACCTTCCGAAGACGGAAAAGGTCCCATGAAGTCAAATCCCCAACAATCAAACGGTTCAATAACAAGAGTATAATTCATGGGCATTTCATTGCGTCTGGAGATATTACCAACCCTTTGGCATTCATCACAAGATAAAATAAACTTTCTCGCATCCTTGAAGAGAGTTGGCCAATAAAAACCTGATTGTAGAACCTTTTGCGCGGTTCTTTCTCCCAGTGATGTCCTCCATAAACACTACCATGACATTTACTCAATATCTCCTGTTGTTCATATTCGGGGACACATCTTCGCATAATACCATCCACTCCTTCTTTATATAAGTGTGGGTCATCCCAGAAATAGTGCCTCAAGTCATAAAAGAATTTCCTCCTTTGCTGAGCTGAAAAGGTTGGAGGCAAGTACTTGGAAACAATAAAGTTAGCATAATCAGCATACCAAGGACTGTCTCGCGAGCTCACCTTTATTACAGCCAATTGTTCATTTGGAAAACTATCATTAACAGGAACAGGATCATAAGCAATATTTTCCAATCTAGACAAATTATCAGCAACAGGATTATCAGCACCTTTCCTATCTACAATATGTAAATCAAATTCTTGCAAAAGAAGTACCCACCTAATAAGCCTCGGCTTAGCATCTTTCTTTGTCATAAGGTATCTAATTGCAGCATGATCAGTATGAATAGTAACTTTTGAATCAACAATATAAGATCTAAATTTATCACAAGCAAAAACTACAGCTAATAATTCCTTTTCAGTTGTAGCATAATTTCTTTGAGCAGCATCAAGAGTTTTACTAGCATAATGAATAACATTCAGTTTTTTATCTACTCGCTGTCCAAGAACAGCGCCTACAGCAAAATCACTAGCATCACACATAATTTCAAAGGGTAAGTTCCAATCAGGAGGTTCAACTATAGGAGCAGTTGTTAAGGCTTTCTTAAGAGTTTCAAAAGCTTCCTTACAATCATCATCAAAAACAAATGGTACATCTTTTTGAAGAAGATTAGTAAGAGGCTTTGAAATCTTGGAGAAATCTTTAATAAATCTCCTATAAAACCCAGCATGACCAAGAACACTACGAATACCTTTTACATCCCTAGGATAGGGCATCTTCTCAATTGCTTCAACTTTAGCTCTATCAACTTCAATACCTCTCTCAGAAATTTTATGTCCCAATACAATTCCTTCATTAACCATAAAGTGGCATTTCTCCCAATTAAGAACAAGGTTAGTTTCTTCACATCTCTGCAAAACTTTATCAAGGTTTCGCAAGCAACTATCAAAAGAATTCCCATAGACGGAAAAATCATCCATGAATACTTCTACAATACTTTCACCAAAACCATGAAAAATAGCAGACATGCATCTTTGAAAAGTAGCAGGAGCATTACATAAACCAAAAGGCATGCGTCTATAAGCATAAGTTCCATAGGGACAAGTAAAAGTGGTTTTCTCTTGATCTTTAGCTTTAACATCAATTTGTGAAAACCCAGAATAACCATCAAGAAAACAAAAATGAGTATTTTTAGACAATCTTTCCAGCATTTGATCAATAAATGGTAAAGGGTAATGATCTTTCTTAGTAACTTTGTTAACTTTTCGAAAATCAATGCACATTCTATACCCTACAACTACTCTTTGAGGGATGAGCTCATCATTATCATTAGGCACAACAGTCATTCCTCCTTTCTTGGGAACGCAATGCACAGGACTAACCCATCTACTATCAGCAATAGGATATATAATACCAGCTTCAAGAAGTCATAATACCTCATTCCTTACCACTTCCTTCATCTTCGGAATTAGACGACGCTGATGTTCAACAACAGGCTTTGCATCATCCTCCATATTAATAGCATGTTGGCAAATAGAAGGAGAAATCCCTTTCAAATCATCAAGAGTGTAGCCAATAGCTCCTCGGTGCTTCTTCAATATTTCCAATAACCTTTCTTCCTCAATCTCTGAAAGCTTAGAACTAATAATAACAGGATATATTTTCTTATCATCAATATGAGCATATTTAAGATTAGCATGTACAGGCTTTATATCCAAAAGAGGATCTTCCTTTGGTGGCGGTGTTGTACCCAAATCTTCCACCGGTAAATCATGCTTGAGAATAGGTTGGCGAAGAAAAATTTCCTCAAGCTCATCTCTTTCTTTCCTAAAAATTTCACTCTCGCTATCCTCCAAATGTTGCTGCAAAGGATTGTTAGGAACAAGAACGATAGATGCACATTGCTCCATTTTAAAATCATTACTAGGCAAATCAGCTTTATAACGAGTTTTAGTAAATTTAGAGAAGTTAAACTCATAAGATTCACCAGCAAATTTAGTCAAAATTTTCTCTTTCTTGCAATCTATAATAGCTCCACAAGTATTTAGAAAAGGTCTACCAAAAATAATAGGACAATAATCAGTAGCAGCAGAACCAAGTACCAAGAAGTCAGCAGGATATTTAATCTTACCGCATAAAACTTCCACATCTCGAACAATACCAATTGGAGAAATAGTTTCTCTATTAGCCAGCTGAATAACCACATCAATATCTTCAAGTTCACAAGAATCAATTTCGTGCATAATCTCCGTGTAAAGCTCATACGGAATAGCACTAACACTTGCACCAATATCACATAATCCATAATAGCAATGATCACCAATTCTAACAGATAGCATAGGAACACTAGCTTGTTTGGGTTTATTAGGATGTGAAACAATATTAGAAGCATCTTCACAGAAAATAATATGACCATCCTCCACATTTTCAGTCACAAGATCTTTAACTATTGCAACAACAGGTTCAACTTTTATTTGTTCTTCAGGTTCTACAGGTTTCTTTTCACTTTTATGAACCGCACTATTTATAACAGAGTACTCTTTCATTTTAGCAGGGAAAGGAGTTTTTTCAATATAAGCTTCAGGAATAACATGATCAGCAGTTTCAACTACAACGCATTTATTAATAGATGAATCAATTTTATCTTTATACGGTTCATGATACTTATCAAAATTCTTCTTTGGCAATTCATAATGAGAGGCAAAAGCTTTATAAAGATTTACAGCAACTTGAGAATCAAGACCATATGTAGCACTCATATTACGAAATTTATCAGTATCCATAAAAGCTTCAATGCATTTATAATCATAAATTATACCTGATTCTCTATCCTTGTCGTTCTCCCATCCTTCAGTATTTTCTTGGATCCGATCAAGAAGGTCCCTTTTAAACTCTTCTTTGTTGCGTGTAAATGATCCAGAACAAGAAGTATCCAGCAAGGTCTTGTCTTGAAAAGAAAGTCTTGCATAGAAATTATCAATAATAACATTACCAGGAAGCTCATGAATGGGGCATTTGAGCATTAAAGACTTCAATCTCCCCCAAGCTTGGGCAATACTCTCTCCATCATGAGGCCAAAAATTATATATGCGATTCCGATCCTTATGAATTTCACTTGGAGGATAGAACTTAGAATAAAACCGGGGCACAATATCATTCCATTCAAGAGAATCCCCATTATCCAGTAATTTATACCAATGCGCCGCCTTACCAGACAGCGATAAAGAGAATAATTTCTTCCTCACTTCATCCATAGCAATACCTGCACATTTGAATAACCCGCATAATTCATGCAAAAACAGTAAATGATCACCGGGGTGGACAGTTCCATCCCCTTCATAGCGGTTATCCATAACATGTTCAATAATTTTCATAGGTATTTTATATGGTATCACTTCCTCACCTGGCGCCTCATCCACTACCGTTGCAGTAGTAGTAGATTTCCCAAATAGAAATTGAAGAGAAGATCTCTCCATAATGACTTATAGCAGCAGGCAGAAATAAAATCAGCACAACAGTAAAGGTTTTCCTTACCAATTCCACTTACCAATAGCGCTTCACTCCCCGGCAACGGCACCAGAAAATAGTCTTGATGACCCACGAGTATAGGGGGTGTATCGTAGTATCTTCGATAAGTAAGAATGTCGATCCCAACGAGGAGCAGAAGGTGTTGACAAGCAGTTTCGATGAAGGATTCACTGTAAATGCTCACAGACAAGTATTCAGGGGCTTTTGATGTAACAGTTGAATAAAGTGCGAGTATGTAAAGTGCTTGAGTAACAATTGCAGCGAGTGGCCCAATCCTTTTTAGCACAAAGGACAAGCCGGTTTGTTTACTTATAATGACCAAACGTTCTCGAGGACACACGGGATTTTAGTCTAGTGCTTTCGCTACATACGGCTAAATAATCTTCATTGTTATGATAAGTGTTGTGTGGGTGAACCTATGCTAATGTACCGCCCTTCCTAGGACTAATACATACTTGTGATTATACCCCTTGCAAGCATCCGCAACTACAAGAAAGTAATTAAGAATAAATCTAACCACAGCCTTAAACTCTGAGATCCTGCGATCCCTCCTGCATCGATATACCAGCGGGGGTTTAGGTTTCTGTCACTCCGGCAACCCCGCAATTGGAAAACGAGTACAAGATGCATTCCCCTAGGCCCATAAATGGTGAAGTGTCATGTAGTCGACGTTCACATGACACCACTAGAAGAATAACACCACAACTTAAATATCACACCATTGAATATTACTCAACCATAGTTCACTACTAACATTTAGACTTCACCCATGTCCTCAAGAACTAAACGAACTACTCACGAGACATCATATGGAACATGATCAGAGGTGATATGATGATGAATAACAATCTGAACATAAACTTGGTTCAATGGTTTCACTCAATAGCATCAACAACAAGTAGAGATCGATACCGGGAGAGTTTCCCCTATCAAACAATCAAGATCAAACCCAAATTGCTACGGCGGTGACAGTGTCCAGCGGTGATGACGGCGGTGATGATGGTGGAGATGATGATGATGGTGGTGGCGATGATGTCCAGCTCGATGACGGTGACGATGGCGTCGATTTCCCCCTCCCGGAGGGAATTTCCCCGGCGGATTCCTGCCCGCCGGAGAGCTCTTTTCTCTCTGGTGTTCTCCGCCCCGCAGAGGCGGCTGTAACTCTTCGCGAGGTACCCTCTCTGGCTTAGGTTTTCGGGACGAAGGATTTCGCGAAGAAAAGGAGGCGAAAGGGGTCGTGGGCCCCCCAGACCACATGGCGGCGCGGCCAGGGCCTGGGCCGCGCCGCCCTAGGGTGTGGGCCCACCCTGGCTCCTCCTGGCTCCTCCTTCTGGCTTTCTTCGTCATCTTGAAAAATAGGATTTTTGGTATAATTTCCTTCCACAGTTGATCTTCCGAAATATTGCGTTCTGACGATGCTTTTTCCAGCAGAATCCTGGCTCCGGTGCTTGATCTCCCAATAATGATGAAACATGCAAAATAGATGAAATAACATAAGTATTGTGTCCCAATATGAAATATATCAATGAATAACAGCAAATTATGATATAAAATAGTGATGCAAATTGGACGTATCAGCCATCCCCTCCGCTTGTCCCGATTATTGTCACTTCGGGGCCTCGGGTTCCGGACAATGACATGTGTATACAACTTGCAGATATGATCAAGAACAATATATAAAGCATCATCATGAAAACACAATATGTTCAGATCTGAGATCATGGCACTCGGGCCCAAAGTGACAAGCATTAAGTATAACAAGTTGCAACAATGAATAAAATACTCACAACGGATACTAGGCACTATGCCCCGAACAATTCTAATGCTATTACATGAACGAACTCATCCAATCCCGACCATCCCCTTCAGCCTACAGCGAGGGAACTACTCACACATGGATGGGGGAATCATGGATGGTTGATGGAGAGGCGTCGGTGATGGCGATGGCGATGATCTCCTCCAATTCCTCGTCCCGGAAGGGTACCAGAACAGAGTTCCTTCCTCCGAAATAGGGTTTCGCGAGGCGGCGGCGCTACAGACTTTTCTCTGGAATAACTTCGAACCCCACGGGGTTTTCTCATGACTAGGATCTTATAGCCGAAAGGGGAGGCCGAAACGACGAAGGGGTCGGGAATACAGCCCCCAGGCGCGGCCAGGCCTGGGCCGCGCCTGGGCCATGTACTCCCAGCTCCAGGCCCCCTGCTCTTCACCTTTTGGCTCCGTGAGTTCCCTGGGAAAATAAGGCATTTGGGTATATTTGTGGGATTTTTCCTGAAAGTTGATTTTCTGCACAAAAACAAGACACCAGGGCAATTCTGCTGAAAACAACGTTAGTATGCGTTAGTTGCATTCAAAACACACAAGTTTGAGGGCAAATAATAACAAAAAGGTTCGGGAAAGTAGATACGTTTTGGACGTATCAACTCCCCCCAAGCATAGCTTATTGCTTGTCCTCAAGCAATTCAGTGACAACTGAGTGCGATAAAAGACTTTCACGAACGAATCACCATTGTCGAGGACGTAGCAGCCGGGACAAACCCTTGCTGGCTCAAGGAGGGACTGATCTCCCAGGATAGGCTCTGGCGACAGGATGGCGATCGGCTAAACCCTAGCTCCGGTGATCTCCCCGGCGAGAGGTGATCGGTGGATCTCCTCTCTCTCCCTCCCAGGTAACCTTGGCCTCCTTTTCTCCCCTCTCACCAATGTCGCCCCCCTCATGGAAGTGGTTGGTGAGATATTCGAGGACGTCCGATCCGGGTTCCTCGGATCCAGAAGTGTTAGAGGGAGAATTACATCTTTGGATCTTGAAGGAGTGGATCACACTCATGTCGGCAGAAGGTGTTCCAATCATTGGTAAATTCTTGACTGATAATGAAATCTTAAATGTTGGATCTGTCGTGGAATTCTCTTCGTATCAAGCCAAAGTGGTTAGTTGTACCCTCTCACCGTGCATGGATGAAAACAATAATGCATTTGCGGTGTATGTTTCTGCTGAAGTACCACATCTCGTCAAGACGTGGAAGATCTCTTACTCCACGATCCGTGATCTTGATCGGGGTAGAATGAAATCATATGATGGCTCCCTTTGTCTATATGAGGGTTTGTTAATGCTCAAAAATGCAAAGGGTGATCGTGTGGGTTTCCGGCCCAAGGAGAAGAATGATATTTTCAGTTTGGGTGCTAAGCTCTTGTTTCCCAAACATGTGGTCAGGATGGGATTTCCTACATTCACCCCATCAACTACTGAAGCCAAAGGACCTCTTGATGCACGAAGTGATGGCTCCTCCTCTTCAGGGGCGAGTTTGAAGGTGGATCCGTTGCAGCAACAGGATGATATCTTGTGTGAGACTGCATCTAAGGATGATGGTCGATGCCATTCTCACTTCTCTGATGATCATGGAGCTTTGAGTCCTGGATTCAGTTTCTCCCATGGAAGAAATTTTGCAAAGGATGTGCTTGCTAAATTCCAATCTTCTGTAGCTCCTTCGGAAGATTCGGGTCATTTCATGATGGTGGTTTCTTTTGGAAGATCTGCATTCAAAATTGAGGAATGGTCTGCTAGTGTGGCTCTGGAAGCTGCTATTGGAGGTCAGTGTGATAATCTTAAAGTATCTGAGCTGAGTGAAAGAGTTTTTTCTTTTTGTGTGGCAAGTAAGGAAGTTGGCTTTCATATTCTCAAGCTTAGAAAGTTTGCTTGTGCACAATTCAAATGCTTCTTTCATCTTTGGGGACGTGGAGGTCCTAATTGGAAGTGGGAATTTATGCAATGGGAAAAAGAAATTGCTGAACAGTGGACAGTGGTCAGTCCATCCCGAACTGTGGCAAAAAAAGGGATGGCTGCTCTTAAGTTGCATCCAAAGAAATCTGCTATTGCCAAGAAGCAGTTTGAGAAAAGAAAGTTGGTGTTTGCAGATAACCTAAATTATTCAGCATGCTCGGGATATTCGCATCCTACTGCTTCAGTGCAACTGCCCACGGATATGTTTATTACAGAGGCCTCTCCTCAAATTACCTTTGGTTCAGCTAAGGCTTTTCCTTTTGCACAAGAAAAAGTATCTGACTCTAGCGCTGTACAATCTGGGCGGGATGAACACTTGCTTTCAAACAAAGGCAAAAACGGGCCAGATACCAGTTGGGCCGATGAGGCTGCCTTGCAGCAAATATCGGAAGAAGAGGCCCAGGATGATTTTAATAATATGATTGATGATATGGTATATAAGGTTTGGGCCTGTGGACGTTGCTTAAACATGGGCCATCTGACTAAGGATTGTGAAAATGATGTGAGATGCAGGGCTTGTTTTTCGTATGGACATATTAAACGTAACTGTTTTGGACAAAAGAAACAGAAAAAACGATGGATTCCTAAATTGGTCGTTCCATCTCCCAATAAAGAAACAGAGTCCTTGTCTCCACCGGTCGACTCGCCTTCTCCGCACAAGCAAACAAATCCAGAAGATCCTCTGCAGAGCAACCCTACTCCGCCGCCATCATCGTCTTCATCTGTTCCGATGGCTGTGTATGAAGTTGATCCGTTGCCGTGGCTGCCGTGGGGGCATCAAGTGATCGACGGCGGTCCGACGAGGCTGCCACGGTCCTACTACTTCCCGGCGCAAGACCCTCCTCCTGAGCACCAGGATTACTGCATTGCGGTGCTCGACCCGCCTCCTCCTCCTCCAGCGGCGGCATTATGGAGGGAACAGGTGCATGATTTCCTTGTTGGACCTCTTCAGCGCAATGTTGTCTCGATTCAAGCTAGTCTATTTGGGGTAGGGCTTTTCCAGTTGAACGGACCGAACTCGGTTAATGCTCTGGTTCAGCATGGTCATTATCAGCTGCAAAATAGAGGTCTGCGTTTCTTGCATGTGGGTGAAGCTCCACAGAATCACCGTGCTGTTGTGGGTTTCCGTAGAGGTTGGCTCATGTTCCTTGGAATGCACCCTGATTATCGCAACAATCTTGACATAGCCAATGCAGTCTCGACATTTGGGCAGTTTCATTCTTGGAATCACAATGATCCTATCAAGGAAAGAGCTTTGGTGTATGCTTCTTTTCCCTCGCCGCAACTGGTGCCGCGTGATGTCGTATTTGGGAAGTTTGGCACAGTGGGAGGAGTCAGAGAGTCTTGGACTGCGCCTGTGTTTATTCTGACAGCAGACTTTGCTGATGTATTGCCTGCTGACGAGGACCAGATGCCATTGGATGGCAATCCGCATCCGTTACCTGGTGCATTACTTCCTAATAACAATCTTTTTGTTCATCCCCAATTCCCTGAGATTGGGTGGGATGCAGTGGAAGGAGGGCAGGATGATCAGGCTGGGCAGGATAATAATGCTGACCCACAACAAGAGAATGTTGATGAAGAGGCAGATGAGTTGCCTGAATCCATGGCTCTGAGTATGTCTAATGCCTCTAGCCCTTCAGTTAACATGCATGATGGAGCAACTCTACCTCTGCATCATGTGGCTCATCCTCCTCTCAATGTCATCAATATTGGCATGGTGGTCACTAGGATTGGCCCAGTTATCCCTCCTGATATGCAGTGGAGAAAGGTGGCTGATTGGGTACTTCCAGCTTTATGTTTCAAAACAATCCCAGAAGCTATGAAGGGGTCAACATTTGCTTTGCTTGATTTGAACAAGTTGCCTTCTGCTTGGGTTGTGACTGGGATGCAGGACAAGCATGTTGAAAAGTGGCAGGGAGGACTGAGAGTGTCCCTGATGAAGAAAGATACAGCAACTACCTCTATACTGAAGATGAAGGAATATATAAATCTACAAGGGCCAGAAGAGGGAATGGAGGTCACTGTTACTCCCTTAGTCTTGAACAAAAGGGCTCCTAGAAGGGCAAAATCACAGCTGGTGCAACCTGCAGAGAGAAGGTTCACAAGAAGTTGCTTGGCAGAAGGATATAAGCCTAAGCCAGTGCTTTCAGTTCAACCAAAGATCAGGAAGAGATCCAGAGCCAAATTGCTGATTCAAAAGGCAGATGAAGAGGAGGAGACAAAAGATAATGCTACTGAGGAGAAGGTGGAGGCTGAGGAGGTTATTCCTGTCACTCCTGTGCAGGTGTTGCAAAGGGTTGGGCTATCTCTAGGAATTGATCCAAGTAAGCTGACTCAGGACCAGCTTGAGGCTGTGCCCAAGAAGAAAGCCAACTCTGATGTGAAGCATGACTAATACAAGCAGCAGGGATTATGGTGTGTTTTGTGGGGTGTTAGGGTCTGAGGATCAGTTTCAGTATTTGTGTGAATTTGTGTCCTGGGTTGTGTATGGTCATATCAAATTGCTACTGGAAAGCTTTTGCCTTGCTATTTGTGTTCTTTTGGATGTGGAGATGGGCAGTGTTATCTGTTATTATATGTCAGTTATGAATGGTGTGGTCAGTTCTGATGAAGGAAACTGGTCTTTGTGTGGGTTACTGTGTTTGGCTGATATTATATGTCAGTTATCATATTCTGTCTTTGTTATCCTGTTTAATTATGAGTACATTCCATAAAAGAAAGTGGCGTATACTTTGTTGGAATGTTAGAGGAATTAATGCTGATAATAGACAAAGGCAAGTAAGATCTAAAATTGAGGAAGGTGAATGTGACATCATCTGTCTGCAAGAAACAAAGTGTGAGAGTTTTGATTGGCGTGCTATCAGAAAATTTTGTCCTAAAAGGTTTGATTGCTTTGCCTGTGCTCCCTCAGTTGGTGCATCGGGGGGTATTCTGGTGCTCTGGAATTCAGCTATTTTCTCAGGAGTCCTAGTGCAAACTGAAAAATATGGCATAATCATAAAATTCACCTCCTTGCATAACAATGAAACTTGGACTCTAGTGTGTGTTTATGGGCCTTGTCAGGGTGTGGAACGTGATAATTTTGTCACTTGGTTATTTAATCTGCATGTCCCCTCTGATGAAAACTGGTTATTTCTTGGTGACTTCAATTTCATGCGCTCACAAGATAATAGAAATAAACCTGGTGGGGACATCCATGATATGTTTTTATTCAATGAAATCATTGGACACTTGGGACTTCTGGAACTTACTATCAAAGGGAGAGCATATACTTGGTCAAATATGCAGAAAGATCCATTGTTAGAACAATTGGATTGGTTCCTCACTAGTGCAAATTGGATCACTACTTTTCCTAATACCATGGTTCTTCCATTGGCCAAAAATGGATCTGATCATGTGCCATGCATTGTTAACATTGATACAGATATACCCAAGGCTAAGATTTTTAGGTTTGATAATTATTGGACCAGTATGCCTGGGTTCTTGGAGTGTGTGTCTAATTCATGGGGAAAAGGCTCACATAAATCTTATAGTTCAGCTATAGTGGCAGATAAGATGAAAAGGTTAAGATATGAGCTGAAAAAATGGCATGTTAGTTTGGCAAAGTTAAAAGCTCTGATACAAAAATGCAATGAAGTGATCTTGGCCTTGGATACCTTGGAGGAAAAGAGACCTCTTTTCAGAGTTGAATTTAACTTCAGAAATATTGTCAAAGTCCATTTGGATGAACTTTTGTTGGCAGAATGTAACTATTGGAGGAAAAGATGCACCATCAGATGGATCAAGCAAGGAGAGGATAATACCAAGTTTTTCCATGCAATGGCAACTGAAAGATATAGGAGGAACACAATTGCTATGTTGATAGATGAGGAGGGCAATGAAGTAAATGATCATGAAACCATGGCAGGGATGTTATGGGCAGAATATAAAGGAAGAATGGGATGTTCTGAGGGTATTTCCATGCAATTTGATCTAGGCAGAATTCTCCAGAGGGTGGATGATCTGGATGATCTTACAAAGCCTTTTGATCAAAAAGAAATGGATGAAGTAATTAAAGAAATGCCAGTTGATAGGGCACCTGGTCCTGATGGTTTTAATGGTCTATTTCTTAAGAAATGTTGGCACATTGTGAAGCATGATTTTTATAAGTTGGCTGCAGATTTCCATGATGAAAACATTCAATTGGAAAATATCAATGGGTCTTACATTACTTTAGTACCTAAGAAGCAAGTGCCTGCCAGGGTGAACGATTTTCGTCCAATTTCTTTGACTAATGTATGTGTAAAATTCTTGACAAAGTTGGCAGCTAATCGTTTGCAAGGGAAAATCTTGAGATGCATTCATAAAAATCAGTATGGCTTTCTCAGATCCAGATCTATCCAGGATTGCTTAGCTTGGTCATTTGAATATCTCTATCTTTGTCAGCTCTCAAAAAGGCCAATTGTCATATTGAAGTTAGACTTTGCTAAGGCCTTTGATACAATTGAGCATGAAGCCATTATTAAAGTGATGGAGTTTAAAGGGTTTAATAAAAAATGGATCAATTGGGCTAAGATTATAATGTCTACTGGGACATCTGCTATTTTGCTAAATGGTATACCAGGGAAACAGTTTCACTGTAAACGTGGTGTTCGTCAAGGTGATCCAATTTCACCTTTGTTCTACATTTTTGGCTCTGATCTGCTTCAGTCGGCAGTTAATGATATGGTGCAGCTTGGCACTTTGTGTAGACCCATTGAAACTAATGATGATGATTTTCCCATAGTACAGTATGCTGATGACACTTTATTGATCCTACCTGCTGATGAGACGCAGTTGTTAGCTCTTAAGGAAACACTGCAGAAGTTTTCCCTTTCTACAGGTTTAAAAATAAATTATGAGAAGTCTTATATGCTGCCCATCAATGTGACTGAAGATAGAATTCAACATTTGTCTCAAGCATTTGGATGTCAAGTGGGTAAAATGCCTTTCACATATCTAGGTTTACCCCTGGGTACAACGAAGCCGACGATCACAGAATTGTCACCTCTAGTATGTAGGCTGGAAAGGAAATTGACAGCAAGCTCTTGTTTTTTATCTCAAGGTGCTCGTTTACAGCTGATAAACTCTGCTCTAGCCTCCATGCCATTACATTTCTTATGTACTCTGCAGCTGCCAGTGGGTCTAACTAAACAGTTGGACAGAATTCTTAGGCAATGTTTATGGAGAGATAAGGATGGAGAGCCGAAACAGTCACTGGCAGCCTGGGAAATGGTGTGTAAACCAAAACTTAAAGGTGGTCTGGGGATTGTGGACTTTCAAAAGCAGAATGCTGCATTGCTGATTAAATTTCTTGATAAATTTTACAATAAGAAAGATTTGCCATGGGTGAATCTGGTCTGGGATGCTTATTATCAAGACAAAATTCCACATGCGGAGAATATTTGTGGATCTTTTTGGTGGAAAGATGTGATTAAGCAAGTGGATAATTTCAGAGGGGTGGCTAGAGTGCATCATGGCAAAGGGGATACAATACTTTTCTGGTCTGATAACTGGGTGGTACAGAATTCATATAGGCCAATGTATAGAAGATTCCCAAGATTATATTCTTTTCTGACTGATGAAAATTGTTCAGTGGCTCATATGTATCAGACCCAAGACTTGGGGAATCTGTTTCATACACCTCTCTCAACACAGGCTTATCAAGATCTTTTGGACCTGCAGATCATTATGCAAAATAATCCTTTAAGTGAGAATAAGGATGTTTGGAACTACTGTTGGGGTGACAAATATACTTCTAGAAGTTTCTATGAGCATATACATTCACATATACAAGTACCCAGGGCATATAAGTGGTTGTGGAAGTCTGGTTGTATGATGAAGGCAAAGGTTTTTGCATGGTTGCTACTGGTTGATAGGCTGAATACCAGGGATTTGTTGCAACGAAGGAATTGGAAGGTGACAGATGATACCCACTGTGTACTATGCCCAGGAAGGATCTATGAGGATAGAATACACCTGTTTTTTGAGTGTAACTTCAGTGTGCGAATATGGAATTATTTACAGATAGAATGGCATCCCCATGATCAGATGCAAGAGGTGTTGGATCAGGCAAGGAGAAGCTTTGGACATCCTTTCTTTATGGAAGTAATGATGGTTGCCTGCTGGAACATTTGGATAATCAGGAATGAAATTTTTTTCAGAAATGAGAGGAGCTCTTTCACTAAGTGGAGAAGCAAGTTTATTCATGAAATCACTTTGTTACAATATAGGATTAAAGTTAAGCACAGGGATAGTTTTCTTTCTTGGTTAAAGTCTCTACCTTAGAGGCCTAGCTCTTGGTTTGGTAGTTTTTTAGCTTCCTCTCTTTTTTGTATATATTGCAGACTTGTTCTCTTTTAAATAAAGAAAAAATACTGTGAGGCTTTGCCTCACAGTCCAGGGTAAAAAAAAAAAGACTTTCACGAACCTAGCTATTTGTTCCATAAGATGTATATATTCTCACGGATGATCAAATACTTAGCTAACTCATAAATAAGGAGCATGTGAAACAACATAATCAGCAGTAATGCAAACCATGAATGGATACCAATAGCAATGATAAGCATCATGAAACATAAACACTTGCAAGATTGCAATAGTCATAATGAAGTAAGACAAAGTGGTATCTCGCTTGCCCCTATTTGGAAGCAAAACATAAATGCACAGGGAACCTGTGAAGTCCAAAAGTAGACTAGAAGTAAAGATATCGAAAGATGCAAGCATCACAAATATGCAATAAATAATCTTGTCTTGGGACAAGCACATTACACTAAGAATGACTGCCAATGCTTGTAGGAAAGTGCTTTAAAAGAGAGAATGGTGACTCAACATTGCGGTGGTTGAATGGTCCTTTGCAAAGGAGAGAAGAGATTAAACATGTGCTAGAGCTTTTCATTTGTAAAACTGAGGTAAAATTGCTTTTTGAGTGGTGGTTGCTTTTGTCAACGAATCGGTAGAAGGGTTTTTGTCATCTTCCATACTAAACAAGTTTGAGAGCGCTTCCGAAATATTTGGGTGAAGCCTCTTTTCATCTATGCTATTTATAAAACTGTGACACTCCTCCCATCCATTGCTTACACATACCATGGCTAGCCGAATCCTCGGGTGCCGACCAACAATCACAAACCATGGAGGAGTGCCACGTTCTTATAATTTCCTATTTTCTTCCCCTTTTGGAAGTTGCGGTCAAACCAGCTCTTCTTCTTTTTATATCTATCATTTTTTATTGACAAGCGAGATGAAGCTCACGAGTCTTGCGGTACTTAGTAAAGCATGGAAGACGACAATAATACTTCTCACATACTCATGAGCTAAAAACAGTGTCACAAAACGAGGATTTGTTTGAAGGTTTTAAAGGTAGCACATGCAAATTTGCTTGGAGTGGCGATGAAATACCACGTGTAGGTAGATATGGTGGACTCATTTGGCATGCTTTGGTTCAGTAGTTGGATGCACGAGCAGTAACTCCGCACAGTACAGGTGAAGGCTAGCAATGACTGGGAAGCGACAATCAAAAATGCATTGGCGGTCATAATCATGCTTGCGACAAAACGCGATAAAAAACGACATAAAAGCAATGCAAGAAATCCGAGGCAAAATAAATCATCCAGGCTTAATTGACTATTGTTCAGTCATATGCATGCATGAGCACGTGCCAAGTCGATTCAAATGAAACAGTCAGAGGAGGATACCACAATGTCAATACCGCTATATGAAAAGAGCAATGCAAGCAAACGCGAATGTAAAATGTTACCCACCAAATGTAAATTGAAACCAGTCGTGAGAGAGCGGTACTACTGAATATAATTGATTAACATACACCCCACATGAATAAACTAAGTACCTTCACATAGATGAGTATATGTGTAAAAATGAAAACAAATAGAGTTCATACCAGCCTCTCACCACAAGCAGATTGTCGTAGATCGTCATTATTGCTATACTTGTGTGGCTCGAATGATATAAAATGAAAACCATGCTCCAATATAGCCTTGAGAGACCACTGAACCCTGTATCAAACTGTACAAAACCAAAGAAGAACAACAAATATTTTTGGATTTTCGATATTAGAGTCACCGAACGAAAGTAAAATCTTTTTGGATTTTCTAATAGAAAACCAACGATAGTAAATAAAGCAAAATAGGAACAAGAAACCAAATAAACAAATGATAAAGAGAAACATCAGAAATATTTTTGGTTTTTTTTTTGTGTTTTATAAAAGAAACAAAGCAAAAACAAGAGAAAACTAAAAGAGTCACACACAAAAAAAGTGGCAGCAATCTGCCAAAACTTGATAGCGGTACAGTAATGAATTTTTTCGAAAAAATATTCTGCTGCGCAACTCGAAAAGTGCTCAACTAATGAAATTTAGATAATAACCTGGGGAGCATGCACAAAAATTGGCAGCTCAAAATAACGTTCTGGCTATTTTTAAGAATTTTTCCAGTATCAGTCCAGAATCTGTTTTTTTAGACAACACTTCCTCAAATATCATCTTCCTCATATTAGAGGCAACCATTGGCACACGAATGAAATAAAAAAAGTGAATGTAGAGGTTATTACAATAGTAACAACCTTCAAAAACTAAAATAAGAACCTACTGAAATAAAAATAACTGAAAGAGACACAACCAAAAGAAGCGAAACAAGTATATACAAATGACCGACAATTGTAATATGCAATGAGTGAGGGATGCCGGCGTGCCTCCCCCCCAAGCTTAGTCTTTTGTCCTAAGTGAGGCTCAGTACCAAGGGTCCCATGATTTAGTAGGTGCTGGGATATACTCCGAGGTAGCACTATCTTCCGGATGAGAGCTCGAGGATGCACCAGGATAATACACCGTGTAGTCGACAGGGGGTGCCACCTGATACTCCTGGGGTTCCGGGTCGTGCTGCTCATGAAAACCAAGTACTCTAAGCTCATCCTCCACTCTCTCCAATGTAAAAAATAGAGGCATGTTGACAACACTGAACAAACTTTGTCGAGGCAAAGGCAAGTGCCTTTCCTCACGGTCAGCGAAGAACAATCTATACATCAAGCTTCCGAAAGTTGAAACATTGGTAACAAAATGATGCATTTTCATTGCCGCAAGGTCAATCCTTGGCGACAGCATCAAAGTATCAGTAGGATCCACATGGAGATCATAGTGGAGAAGAGCACATGTAGCAATAATCCCACCATAACTGAGATCTTTTGCTGACAACCGTCGAGCAATAAAAGCACGAAGATTATACTTGGGGCTTTCATTGATGGCCGCATCGAGAAAAGCCAAGTGATGGTTAGAGATATTACTAGTGTTCTCTCTTCCCAAAACACTAATAACAAGAAAATAGGTAAAATAACAAACAACAGGGAATTGGATGTTTCTTATCTTTCCTCGCTGGGAGCTGCGAGTGTCGTCACCGGTCACTTCCCTGTAGACTTCTGCAAGTTCAGCTCGACTGTTTGAAATCTTCTTGTCTGCACCAAACGCACCAAGACCTAAAATGCTGCAAAATTCTGTCAAGAGCATGACAATAGGTCTATCATATATTTTGAAGGACATAGTAGAACCATATTCTCTAGATTTTAGCTTGAAGCCCTTAGTGAAAATCTTGGTGAGCAATGCATATTGAGGTACTTCATTCCTCATATAAGAGGTTAGTCCAGCTTTATCAACAAGGTGTAGGAAATCTCCATGAATCCCTGAATCGTTCAAGAAATCATAGCAAGGATATGTGCATGCATTTGCATCACCAAAATCCCTGTCACCGATGTCTGGCGCGATGTCATCTTCATTGTAGGATCTCCTAATTCGAGTGGAAGACCTCGAAGGTCTCGATGACCTCCTTGGTCCCCCCTCAAAGAACTCACTGATACGTCTCCGACGTATCGATAATTTCTTATGTTCCATGCCACATTATTGATGATATCTACATGTTTTATGCATATTTTATGTCATATTTATGCATTTTCCGGAACTAACCTATTGACGAGATGCCGAAGGGCCAGTTCCTGTTTTCTGCTGTTTTTGGTTTCAGAAATCCTAGTAACGAAATATTCTTGAAATCGGACGAAATCAACGCCGAAGATCTTAGAATCCCCGGAAGCATCCAGAACACCCGAGAACCGCCAGAGGAGGGGCACAGGCCCACCAAACCCTAGGCCGGCGCGGCCAAGGGGTGGACCGCGCCCCCCTATAGTGTCATCGCCCTGTTGACCTTCTGACGCCGCCTCTTCGCCTATACAAAGCCCCTCGACCTAAAACCACGAGACGAAAAAAGCCACGGTACGAGAAACCTTCCAGAGCCGCCGCCATCGCGAAGCCAAGATCTGGGGGACAGGACTCTCTGTTCCGGCACGCCGCCGGGACGGGGAAGTGCCCCCGGAAGGCTTCTCCATCGACACCGCTGCCATCTCCACCGCCATCTTCATCACCGCTGCTGTCTCCCATGAGGAGGGAGTAGTTCTCCGTCGAGCTCGGGGCTGTACCGGTAGCTATGTGGTTAATCTCTCTCCTATGTACTTCAATACAATGATCTCATGAGCTGCCTTACATGATTGAGATTCATATGAGTTTTGTATCACAATTCATCTATGTTCTACTCTAGTGATGTTATTAAAGTACTCTATTCCTCCTGCATGATGTAATGTGGACAGTGTGTGCATCATGTAGTACTTGGCGTAGTTTATGATTGTGATCTCTTGTAGATTATGAAGTTAACTATTACTATGATGGTATTGATGCGATCTATTCCTCCTTTCATAGTGTGAAGGTTACGGTGTGCATGCTATGTTAGTACTTGGTTTGGTTGTGTTGATCTATCTTGCACTCTAAGGTTATTTAAATATGAACATTGAATTGTGGACCTTGTTAACTCCGGCATTGAGGGTTCGTGTAATCCTACGCAATGGTGTTCATCATCCAACAAGAGTGTAGAGTATGAATTTATCTATTCTGTTATGTGATCAATGTTGAGAGTGTCCACTAGTGAAAGTATGATCCCTAGGCCTTGTTCCTAAATATTGCTATCGCTGCTTGTTTACTGTTTTACTGCGTTACTACTGCTTGTTTACTGTCCTGGGCAAAGCACTTTTCTGGTGCCATTGCTACTACTTATTTATACCACCTGTATTTCACTATCTCTTCGCCGAACTAGTGCACCTATTAGGTGTGTTGGGGACACAAGAGACTTCTTGCTTTGTGGTTGCAGGGTTGCATGAGAGGGATATCTTTGACCTCTTCCTCCCTGAGTTCGATAAACCTTGGGTGATCCACTTAAGGGAAAACTTGCTGCTGTTCTACAAACCTCTGCTCTTGGAGGCCCAACATTGTCTATAGGAAAAGGAGGGGGGCGTAGACATCAAGCTATTTTCTGGCGCCGTTGCCGGGGAGGAAAGGTAAAAGGCACTCATACTCCGGTTCCAGGTAACAGTACTTTTCTGGCGCCATTGTGTTTGTGCTCGAAGCTATTTCCTTTAGATCCTGCAATTGCATCTTTTTGTTTCTTGTTTACACTAGTTAGGCATAATGGAAAACAACAAAAATATGAGAGATCTTTATGAACTTTATCTTGAATTAGGACATGATGTGTTTGAAGAGAAAATTAAAAAACCCATGGAACTTTATATGCATGCTAATGGGAATGTTATTAATATGAATGCTTTGAACACTATTGTTGCTAATGCTATGGAAAATTCTAAGCTTGGGGAAACTGGTTTTGATGAGCATGATATTTTTAGTCCACCAAGCATGGAGGAGAAAATTTTCTTTGATGATACTTTGCCTCCTATTTATGATGATTATAATGATAGTAGTCTTTTGTTACCACCTGTTATGGAGGATAAATTTGATTATGATTACAATATGCCTCCTATATTTGATGATGAGAATAATAATGATAGCTACTTTGTTGAATTTGCTCCCACTACAACTAATAAAATTGATTATGCTTATGTGGAGAGTAATAATTTTATGCATGAGACTCATGATAAGAATGCTTTATGTGATAGTTATATTGTTGAGTTTGCTCATGATGCTACTGAAAATTATTATGAGAGAGGAAAATATGGTTGTAGAAATTTTCATGTTACTAAAACACCTCTCTATGTGCTGAAATTTTTGAAGCTACACTTGTTCTATCTTCCTATGCTTGTTACTTTGCTCTTCATGAACTTGTTTATTTACAAGATTCTTTTGCATAGGAAGCATGTTAGACTTAAATGTGTTTTGAATTTGCTTCTTGATGCTCTCTTTTGCTTCAAATACTATTTCTTGCGAGTGCATCATTAAAACTGCTGAGCCCATCTTAATGGCTATAAAGAGAGAACTTCTTGGGAGATAACCCATGTGTTATTTTGCTACAGTACTTTGTTTTATATTTGTGTCTTGGAAGTTGTTTACTACTGTAGCAACCACTCCTTATCTTAGTTTTGTGTTTTGTTGTGCCAAGTAAAGTCGTTGATAGTAAGGTTCATACTAGATTTGGATTACTGCGCAGAAACAGATTTCTTTGCTGTCACGAATCAGGGCAAAATTCTCTATAGGTAACTCAGAAAATTATTCCAATTTACGTGAGTGATCCTCAGATATGTACGCAACTTTCATTAAATTTGAGCATTTTCATTTGAGCAAGTCTGGTGCCTCAATAAAATTGGTCTTTACGGACTGTTCTGTTTTGACAGATTCTGCCTTTTATTTCGCATTGCCTCTTTTGCTATGTGGGATGGATTTCTTTGTTCCATTAACTTCCAGTAGCTTTGGGCAATGTCCAGAAGTGTTAAGAATGATTGTGTCACCTCTGAACATGTGAGTTTTTGATTATGCACTAACCCTCTAATGAGTTTGTTTCGAGTTTGGTGTGAAGGAAGTTTTCAAGGGTCAAGAGAGGAGGATGATATACTACGATCAAGAAGAGTGAAAAGTCTAAGCTTGGGGATGCCCCGGTGGTTCACCCCTGCATATTTCAAGAAGACTCAAGCATCTAAGCTTGGGGATGCCCAAGGCATCCCCTTCTTCATCGACAAATTATCAGGTTCCTTCTCTTGAAACTATATTTTTATTCGGTCACATCTTATGTACTTTACTTGGAGCGTCTGTGTGCTTTTGTTTTTGTTTTTGTTTGAATAAATGCTTTTGTGGGAGAGAGACACACTCCGCTGGTTCATATGAACACATGTGTTTTTAGCTTTTAATTTTCATGGCGAAGGTTGAAACTGCTTCGTTAATTGTTATATGGTTGGAAACGGAAAATGCTACATGTAGTAATTGGTAAAATGTCTTGGATAATGTGATACTTGGCAATTGTTGTGCTCATGTTTAAGCTCTTGCATCATATACTTTGCACCCATTAATGAAGAAATACATAGAGCTTGCTAAAATTTGGTTTGCATAATTGGTCTCTCTAAAGTCTAGATAATTTCTAGTATTGAGTTTGAACAACAAGGAAGACGGTGTAGAGTCTTATAATGTTTACAATATGTCTTTTATGTAAGTTTTGCTGCACCGCTTCATCCTTGTGTTTGTTTCAAATAGCCTTGCTAGCCTAAACCTTGTATCGAGAGGGAATACTTCTCATGCATCCAAAATCCTTGAGCCAACCACTATGCCATTTGTGTCCACCATACCTACCTACTACATGGTATTTCTCCGCCATTCCAAAGTAAATTGCTTGAAGTGCTAGCTTTAAATTTCTATCCTCTACCTTTGCAATATATAGCTCATGGGATAGATAGCCTAAAAACTATTGTGGTATTGAATATGTACTTATGCACTTTATCTCTTATTAAGTTGCTTGTTGTGCGATAACCATGTTCCTGGGGACGCCATCAACTACTCTTTGTTGAATATCATGTGAGTTGCTATGCATGTTCGTCTTGTCTGAAGTAAGGGCGATCTACCACCTTATGGTTAGAGCGTGCATATTGTTAGAGAAGAACATTGGGCCGCTAACTAAAACCATGATCCATGGTGGAAGTTTCAGTTTTGGACAAATATCCTCAATCTCATATGAGAAAATTAATTGTTGCTACATGCTTATGCATTAAAGAGGAGTCCATTATTTGTTGTCTATGTTGTCCCGGTATGGATGTCTAAGTTGAGAATAATCAATAGCGAGAAATCCAATGCGAGCTTTCTCCTTAGACCTTTGTACAGGCGGCATAGAGGTACCCCTTTGTGACACTTGGTTAAAACATGTGCATTGCGATAATCCCGGTAATCCAAGCTAATTAGAACAAGGTGCGGGCACTATTAGTATACTATGCATGAGGCTTGCAACTTGTAAGAAATAATTTACATGATACATATGCTTTATTACTACCGTTGACAAAATTGTTTCTTGTTTTCAAAATCAAAGCTCTAGCACAAATATAGCAATCGATGCTTTCCTCTTTGAAGGACCTTTCTTTTACTTTTATTGTTGAGTCAGTTCACCTATTTCTCTCCACCTCAAGAAGCTAACACTTGTGTGAACTGTGCATTGATTCCTACATACTTGCATATTGCACTTGTTATATTACTTTGCATTGACAACTATCCATGAGATATACATGTTATAAGTTGAAAGCAACCGCTGAAACTTAATCTTCCTTTGTGTTGCTTCAATGCCTCTACTTTGAATTATTGCTTTATGAGTTAACTCTTATGCAAGACTTATTGATGCTTGTCTTGAAGTACTATTCATGAAAAGTCTTTGCTTTATGATTCATTTGTTTACACATGTCATTCACCATTGTCTTGGATTGCTGCATTCATTACATATGCTTACAATAGTATGATCAAGTTTATGATGGCATGTCACTCCAGAAATTATCTTTGTTATCGTTTACCTGCTCGGGACGAGCAGAAACTAAGCTTGGGGATGCTGATACGTCTCCGACGTATCGATAATTTCTTATGTCCCATGCCACATTATTGATGATATCTACATGTTTTATGCATATTTTATGTCATATTTATGCGTTTTCCGGAACTAACCTATTGACGAGATGCCGAAGGGCCAGTTCCTGTTTTCTGCTGTTTTTGGTTTCAGAAATCCTAGTAACGAAATATTCTCGGAATCGGACAAAATCAACGCCGAAGATCTTAGAATCCCCGGAAGCATCCAGAACACCCGAGAACCGCAAGAGGAGGGGCACAGGCCCACCAAACCCTAGGCCGGCGCGGCCAAGGGGTGGCCCGCGCCCCCCTATAGTGTCGTCGCCCTGTTGACCTTCTGACGCCGCCTCTTCGCCTATATAAAGCCCCTCGACCTAAAACCACGAGACGAAAAAAGCCACGGTACGAGAAACCTTCCAGAGCCGCCGCCATCGCGAATCCAAGATCTGGGGGACAGGACTCTCTGTTCCGGCACACCGCCGGGATGGGGAAGTGCCCCCGGAAGGCTTCTCCATCGACACCGCTGCCATCTCCACCGCCATCTTCATCACCGCTGCTGTCTCCCATGAGGAGGGAGTAGTTCTCCGTCGAGGCTCGGGGCTGTACCGGTAGCTATGTGGTTAATCTCTCTCCTATGTACTTCAATACAATGATCTCATGAGCTGCCTTACATGATTGAGATTCATATGAGTTTTGTATCACAATTCATCTATGTGCTACTCTAGTGATGTTATTAAAGTACTCTATTCCTCCTGCATGATGTAATGTGGACAGTGTGTGCATCATGTAATACTTGGCGTAGTTTATGATTGTGATCTCTTGTAGATTATGAAGTTAACTATTACTATGATGGTATTGATGTGATCTATTCCTCCTTTCATAGTGTGAAGGTTACGGTGTGCATGCTATGTTAGTACTTGGTTTGGTTGTGTTGATCTATCTTGCACTCTAAGGTTATTTAAATATGAACATTGAATTGTGGAGCTTGTTAACTCCGGCATTGAGGGTTCGTGTAATCCTACGCAATGGTGTTCATCATCCAGCAAGAGTGTAGAGTATGCATTTATCTATTCTGTTATGTGATCAATGTTGAGAGTGTCCACTAGTGAAAGTATGATCCCTAGGCCTTGTTCCTAAATACTGCTATCGCTGCTTGTTTACTGTTTTACTGCGTTACTACTGCTTGTTTATTGTCCTGGGCAAAGCACTTTTCTGGTGCCGTTGCTACTACTTATTTATACCACCTGTATTTCACTATCTCTTCGCCGAACTAGTGCACCTATTAGGTGTGTTGGGGACACAAGAGACTTCTTGCTTTGTGGTTGCAGGGTTGCATGAGAGGGATATCTTTGACCTCTTCCTCCCTGAGTTCGATAAACCTTGGGTAATCCACTTAAGGGAAAACTTGCTGCTATTCTACAAACCTCTGGTCTTGGAGGCCCAACACTGTCGATAGAAAAAGGAGGGGGGCGTAGACATCACTCACCAAAGTTTTGCTGGTTCATGCTCTTTTCTAAAATTTGAAGCCCACAATATAAAAATTAATTTCAAGAAAAACAAATAAGGTAGAACACTAAAACAACAAGTAGGAAGGCTAAACATTCATCAAAACTACTTCTAAGAGCATAAATCAAGCATGCAAGCTCACATAACCTGTCACCTAAGATGGCAAAATACTCAAGATATACTCCACCAAACAAAATTCTACTTGGATGAGCGGAGGAGTCACGTACCGGAGAGAAAATGTGCCAAATTTCAGACAGAAATCTGGGCTGAGCAAGGAGATCGAGAAATCCTGAGCTCTCGGGCGAAAACGCGAGTGAGAACAAACTGGTACGAGTTTTTTCGTGAGAGAGAGTGGAATGAGTGGAAGGGATGAGTGAGTGGGGCTAGGAGGGCCCCATACACTTGTTTCCTGTTCCGCGCGTGAGATCCACAGGTTCGATGTACGGATTGCCCAAGTCATCGAAGGCCTCCGACACTTCATCCTCTTCTCGGCTTGATTCCCCGATTGCGCAGACTTGATGATATATTGCAGTTGTGTTATCATCTTCAGGGTCGGTGACACCGTCGTATCGATCGGTGAAGACATCCCGGATAGAAGTAGATTTGTCGATGAAGTCGAAACCGTCGATGCTTTCCGAGTCGCTGCTCAGATCGGAGCCATGAACGACCCGAAAAACATACCGCTGAGTATATCGACAAGTTTGTGGTGACCCTGCATACCACTGCATGTTGTAGTATGCCAGTCGTTGATATAACATTCACGAAGTACCATTCCGCAAATATTACATCCCTCAGAGTAGTACAACAGAACATAGCAGGTCCATAACTCATTCATTTATTATTACAAGCATAATGTACATATCATCTCGGAGCTCCTCTTGGGTCCTAAGAGGAATACTCCTGGGTTCGAGGCGAACCCAACTTAACTTATAATACAGAAGTCTTACTAGGTTATACATTTATTCCCTCGAGCAGTTAAGTACTAAGAGTTCGTACTGCTCGGATACTACTACTACTTGGTTGGTCTAAACTTGCTCTCCTCCGGAACCCTCCCCGGTTCCGTAGACTATAAGGTAGTCTACACCTTCAACACCTCCAAAGAGGTCTGGTTCTTCATAGCCGATGACTTCGGCTCCTTCAGGGTTGTCGTTGTCCTCCTCCAGATGGTTCAGACAATCTAAGCAGGGGATTTAAGAGTGGTATGAGTACGAGCGTACTCAACAAGTTCATTATAGAAAAGAGGTGTTTCATGCACTAGCTACGATATTAGACCAGAAAGTCTAATACCAATGCAGGTTTTGATAAACATTTCTTCAAGAGGTTGGTTTTATTCCAAAGAACTATGTCCGTCAGCCTTCACCGGTTCACTAGAACTTCATGGAGTTCCTTTCCGGCAGCGTTCGCAGTTCCAAATCCCGGAACAGGGAGTGACAGGTCACGATTCATTACACTCTGCAGAGGTGTGTTGCTTTACCCATAAGAGATCTTAACCTTGGTGCCAACCGGGTAGATTTCCGTCCACACTTCCTTCGGTGTGAGGCCCAGTATAAGGTCATAGCCAATCATATTCCTCCGCTACCTCGCACACCCACCCTTTGTTGCATACCCCGACCCTGGGTCCTTGCCGGTCCCGTTATACCAATTAAGGATGGACCCCGGCCATGACAATAGTTCTGGGCTCATACCATAAACTCCTTCGCCGGTAGCTTCAACCCATCATAGACCACAATACCGTGGGGAACTTTAGGCTTCCCCAGCCTACCGCTTGCTCTTCGGGCGACAAGTGTACTACGGACAAAGCCGTGGGGAACTTTAGGCTTCCCCAGCCTACCGCTTGCCCCCGATAGATGACAAGTGTCTACGGTAAAGCGCGTCCGTTGATGTACAAGAGGTGGAAATACGATTGACTATTCCGTCCCACTCCAGATCTTATGGTTAACACGGGTATTACGGCACAAGAATCACTGGACGACATTTGTTGTTTAATCCTAGATGGATGTAAACCCTTGCAATGGAACCTCCACCATATCAACACAATCTATGGTTCCATTGCCCACCACTTAGTCATATTCATAGTTATGAAAATAGTGGTGTTGCTTTTTATGCAATAGTGATAAACATAGTACTTTGCAAGTAATTTGGTAAAAAATACTCAAATGACATGAGCAAGCGATGAACTTGCCTGAATACTGCAAAGTGTTGCAGTTGGATGGTGTGGACTGACCCTTGTCCTCTGTTGCTGAAAAATAGCATCATTGTCCGATAAGGGCAATGGTTAAAGAAGCATTTATGCATCATTCCAGTTTTAGGGTTTGTTCCCCCCTTCCGATGTCTTATTATTTCATGTGAGAGGTTAATACTAAGAATGATTTAGGGATACTCTATTTAGGGTAAAATACAACCTTGAAATGTTGTCAAGGTGTTTTTTTAAGTCCAAAAGAATTTATGGACTTATTTTCATTATTGAAAATATAGGGTGTGATTTAAATAATTATTCAAATCATCAAATTTCAACTTATTCTTGTTTATCTTCAAAAATTCCATTTCATATTTTATTATGATAGAGAATTTTATCCTGAGTGGTTTCCATATTTTTAATTATTTTTTAGAGCTGTTTGTCATTTTCTATGTTTTTTTCAAAGTTTCTGTTTATTTGAAGATGTGAAAAGACATAATTGCCCCTGGGCCCTGTCAGGGTGGCCCAGTGGTTAACCCTAACCCGAACCACACTTGGGCTCGGTCGGACGCACCGCTCCCTTTCTCCTTCACTCGCACGCGAACCCTAGCCCTCGCTCTCGCGACGCCCGCGTCGCCGCCGTCTTCGCCGAATTATTCCGGCCGACTCCGGCCGTCGCCGCCGGAAGGATGTGGCGCATCTGAACCGCCGTTCAACGGTGCTTCAGATCCACCGCGTCGATCTGTGCTGCGCCACCTCTTCTTCTTGCCCCCTTCGCCTCTGGTCGCCTGGCGAGGTGTGCCGTGGCGATCTCGTCGCCGCCGATGCTCCTGGCGCCTTGGCGTCGCCGTGCCTTGCCGTGGTGGTGCCGGGCACTGCGGTGCCGCCATGGCCTGGCCTGGCGCTGCCGCGCCCTCGGCGTGTGCCGCCGTGGCCGCCATGGCCGCGCTCATCGCCTCACGCCACCTGTAAGTGCTCCATCTTCTCCTTCTCTCCCTCTCTGCTCTACTCCCTTCTCTCCTCCTCCTCTGGGTCTTGCTCGGTCACTGGCCTGCATCTCCATGTTGAGATGCTTGCCGTGTCGATGCGTGACACGCGTACAACACGCGACCATTGGGAACCCCAAGTGGAAGGTGTGATGCGTACAACAGTAAGTTTCCCTCAGTTAGAAACCAAGGTTTATTGAACCAGTAGGAGTCAAGAAGCACGTTGAAGGTTGATGGCGGCGAGATGTAGTGCGGCGCAACACCAGGGATTCCGGCGCCAACGTGGAACCTACACAACACAACCAAATTACTTTGCCCCAACGTGACAGTGAGGTTGTCAATCTCACCGGCTTGCTGTAACAAAGGATTAGATGTATAGTGTGGATGATTATTGTTTGCAGAAAACAATAGAACAAGTATTGCAATAGATTGTATTCGATTAAAAGAACGGACTGGGGTCCACAGTTCACTAGAGGTGTCTCTCCCATAAGATAAATAGCATGTTGGGTGAACAAATTACAGTTGGGCAATTGACAAATAGAGAGGGCATGACCATGCACATACATGATATGATGAGTATTGTGAGATTTAATTGGGCATTACGACAAAGTACATAGACCGCTATCCAGCATGCATCTATGCCTAAAAAGTCCACCTTCAGGTTATCATCCGAACCCCTTCTAGTATTAAGTTGCAAACAACAGACAATTGCATTAAGTATGGTGCGTAATGTAATCAATAACTACATCCTCGGACATAGCATCGATGTTTTATCCCTAGTGGCAACAGCACATCCACAACCTTAGAACTTTCTGTCACTGTCCCAGATTTAGTGGAGGCATGAACCCACTACCGAGCATAAATACTCCCTCTTGGAGTTAAGTGTAAAAACTTGGCCAGAGCCTCTACTAATAATGGAGAGCATGCTAGATCATAAACAACACATAGGTAATAAATTGATAATCAACATAACATAGTATTCTCTATCCATCGGATCCCAACAAACACAACATGTAGCATTACAGATAGATGATCTTGATCATGTTAGGCAGCTCACAAGACCCGACAATGAAGCATAATTAGGAGAAGACGACCATCTAGCTACTGCTATGGACCCATAGTCCAGGGGTGAACTACTCACTCATCACTCCGGAGGCGACCATGGCGGTGAAGAGTCCTCCGGGAGATGATTCCCCTCTCCGGCAGGGTGCCGGAGGCGATCTCCTGAATCCCCCGAGATGGGATTGGCGGCGGTGGCGTCTCTGGAAGGTTTTCCGTATCGTGGCTCTCGGTACTGGGGGTTTCGCGACGAAGGCTATAAGTAGGCGGAGGAGATAGGTCAGGGGGCGTTATGGGGGCCCCACACGCTAGGGCCGCGCGGCCCCCCCTGGGCCGCGCGGCCCTAGTGTGGCGGCGCCCCGTGGCCCCACTTCGTCTGCTCTTCGGTCTTCTGGAAGCTTCGTGGCAAAATAAGCCCCTGGGCGTTGATTTCATCCAATTCCGAGAATATTTCCTTACTAGGATTTCTGAAACCAAAAACAGCAGAAAACAACAACTGGCCCTTCGGCATCTCGTTAATAGGTTAGTGCCGGAAAATGCATAAATATGACATAAAGTATGCATAAAACTGATACACGTACAGCACGCGGCCGTTGGGAACCCCAAGAGGAAGGTGTGATGCGTACAACGGCAAGTTTTCCCTCAGTAAGAAACCAAGGTTTAATCGAACCAGTAGGAGCCAAGAAGCACGTTGAAGGTTGATGGCGGCGAGATATAGTGCGGCGCAACACCAGGGATTCCGGCGTCAACGTGGAACCTGCACAACACAACCAAAGTACTTTGCCCCAACGTAACAGTGAGGTTGTCAATCTCACCGGCTTGCTGTAACAAAGGATTAGATGTATAGTGTGGATGATGATTGTTTGCAGAGAACAGTAAAACAAGTATTGCAGTAGATTGTATTTCAGATGTAAAGAATGGGACCGGGGTCCACAGTTCACTAGTGGTGTCTCTCCCATAAGAGTAAGCATGTTGGGTGAACAAATTACAGTTGGGCAATTGACAAATAGAGAGGGCATGACCATTGATACGTCTCCAACGTATCGATAATTTCTTATGTTCCATGCCACATTATTGATGTTATCTACATGTTTTATGCACACTTTATGTCATATTCGTGCATTTTCTGGAACTAACCTATTAACAAGATGCCGAAGTGACAGTTGCTGTTTTCTGCTGTTTTTGGTTTCAGAAATCCTAGTAAGGAAATATTCTCGGAATTGGACGAAATCAAAGCCCAGGGGCCTATTTTTCCACGAAGCTTCCAGAAGTCCGAAGACGAAACGAAGAGGGGCCACGGGGTGGCCAAATCCTAGGGCGGCGCGGCCCCACCCCTGGCCGCGCCGGCCTATGGTCTGGGCCCCCCGTGCCGCCTCCTGACTTGCCCTTCCGCCTACTTAAAGCCTCCGTGACGAAACCCCCAGTACCGAGAGCCACGATACGGAAAACCTTCCAGAGACGCCGCCAACGCCGATCCCATCTCGGGGGATCCAGGAGATCGCCTCCGGCACCCTGTCGGAGAGGGGAATCATCTCCCGGAGGACTCTACGCCGCCATGGTCGCCTCCGGTGTGATGTGTGAGTAGTCTACCCCTGGACTATGAGTCCATAGCAGTAGCTAGATGGTTGTCTTCTCCCCATTGTGCTATCATTGTCGGATCTTGTGAGCTGCCTAACATGATCAAGATCATCTATCTGTAATTCTATATGTTGCGTTTGTTGGGATCCGATGAATAGAGAATACTTGTTATGTTGATTATCAAAGTTATATCTATATGTTGTTTATGATCTTGCATGCTCTCCGTTATTAGTAGATGCTCTGGCCAAGTTGATGCTAGTAACTCCAAGAGGGAGTATTTATGCTCGATAGTGGGTTCATGTCTCCGTGAATCTGGAGGGGTGACAAGAACCTCTAAGGTTATGGATGTGCTGTTGCCACTAGGGATAAAACATTAGTGCTATGTTCAAGGATGTAGTCACTAGTTACATTACGCGCAATACTTAATGCAATTGTCTGTTGTTAGCAACTTAATACTGGAGGGGGTTCGGATGATAACCTGAAGGTGGACTTTTTAGGCATAGATGCAGTTGGATGGCGGTCTATGTACTTTGTCGTAATGCCTAATTAAATCTCACTATACTCATCATGATATGTATGTGCATGGTCATGCCCTCTTTATTTGTCAATTGCCCAACTGTAATTTGTTCACCCAACATGCTGTTTGTCTTATGGGAGAGACACCTCTAGTGAACTGTGGACCCCGGTCCAATTCTCTTTACTGAAATACAATCTACTGCAATACTTGTTCTAATGTTTTCTGCAAACAATCATCTTCCACACAATACGGTTAATCCTTTGTTACAGCAAGCCGGTGAGATTGACAACCTCACTGTTTCGTTGGGGCAAAGTACTTTGGTTGTGTTGTGCAGGTTCCACGTTGGCGCCGGAATCCCTGGTGTTGCGCCGCACTACATCCTGCCGCCATCAACCTTCAACGTGCTTCTTGGCTCCTCCTGGTTCGATAAACCTTGGTTTCTTTCTGAGGGAAAACTTGCTGCTGTGCGCATCATACCTTCCTCTTGGGGTTCCCAACGAACGTGTGAGTTACACGCCATCAAGTTCTTTTTCTGGCGCCGTTGCCGGGGAGATCAAGACACGCTGCAAGGGGAGTCTCCACTTCTCAATCTCTTTACTTTGTTTTTGTCTTGCTTAGTTTTATTTACTACTTTGTTTGCTGCACTAAATCAAAATACAAAAAAATTAGTTGCTAGTTTTACTTTATTTGCTATCTTGTTTGCTATATCAAAAACACAAAAAAATTAGTTACTTGTTTTACTTTATTTAATATCATGCATGTTTTTATTTCACTAGTTTGGCATAATGGACAAGAATGAGCTTCTATTTCTATTTCCTGATTTAAAACATGGATTGTTTGATGCGAAAATTAAAAAACCTATGGAATCTTATTTCCATGCTGGTAGTAATATTAGTATGAACGCTTTGAACACCATTGTTGATAATAATATAGAAAGTTCTAAGCTTGGGGAAGCTGGTTTTCATGATCTTTTTATTCCCCCAAGCATTGAGGAGAAAATTTACTTTGATGATACCTTGCCTCCTATTTATGATAATGATATTGGTCTTTTAGTACCGCCTGTTATGGAGGATAAATTTGATTATGATTACAATATGCCTCCTATATTTGATGATGAGAATAATAATGATAGCTACTTTGTTGAATTTGCTCCCACTACAACTAATAAAATTGATTATGCCTATGTGGAGAGTAATAATTTTATGCATGAGACTCATGATAAGAATGCTTTACGTGATAGTTATATTGTTGAGTTTGCTCATGATGCTACTGAAAGTTATTATGAGAGAGGAAAATATGGTTGTAGAAATTTTCATGTTACTAAAACACCTCTCTATGTGCTGAAATTTTTGAAACTACACTTGTTTTATCTTCCTGATCTTGTCACTTTGCTTTTCATGAATTTATTTGTGTACAAGATTCCTTTTCATAGGAAGCATGTTAGGCTTAAATTTGTTTTGAATTTGCCTCTTGATGCTCTCTTTTGCTTCAAATACTATTTCTTGCGAGTGCATCATTAAAACTGCTGAGCCCATCTTAATGGCTATAAAGAAAGAACTTCTTGGGAGATAACCCATGTGTTATTTTGCTACAGTACTTTGTTTTTATTTTGTGTCTTGGAAGTTGTTTACTACTGTAGCAACCTCTCCTTATCTTAGTTTAGAGTTTTGTTGTGCCAAGTTAAGCCGTTGATAGAAAAGTAAGTACTAGATTTGGATTACTGCGCAGTTCCAGATTTCTTTGCTGTCACGAATCTGGGTCCACCTCCCTGTAGGTAGCTCAGAAAATTAAGCCAATTTACGTGCATGATCCTCAGATATGTACGCAACTTTCATTCAATTTGAGCATTTTCATTTGAGCAAGTCTGGTGCCATTTTAAAATTCGTCAATACGAACTGTTCTGTTTTGACAGATTCTGCCTTTTATTTCGCATTGCCTCTTTTGCTATGTTGGATGAATTTCTTTGATCCACTAATGTCCAGTAGCATTATGCAATGTCCAGAAGTGTTAAGAATGATTGTGTCACCTCTGAATATGTTAATTTATATTGTGCACTAACCCTCTAATGAGTTGTTTCGAGTTTGGTGTGGAGGAAGTTTTCAAGGATCAAGAGAGGAGTATGATGCAACATGATCAAGGAGAGTGAAAGCTCTAAGCTTGGGGATGCCCCGGTGGTTCACCCCTGCATATATTAAGAAGACTCAAGCGTCTAAGCTTGGGGATGCCCAAGGCATCCCCTTCTTCATCGACAACATTATCAGGTTCCTCCCCTGAAACTATATTTTTATTCCATCACATCTTATGTGCTTTTTCTTGGAGCGTCGGTTTGTTTTTGTTTTTGTTTTGTTTGAATAAAATGGATCCTAGCATTCACCTTATGGGAGAGAGACACGCTCCGCTGTAGCATATGGACAAGTATGTCCTTGGTTTCTACTCATAGTATTCATGGCGAAGTTTCTCCTTCGTTAAATTGTTATATGGTTGGAATTGGAAAATGATACATGTAGTAATTGCTATAAATGTCTTGGATAATGTGATACTTGGCAATTGTTGTGCTCATGATTAAGCTCTTGCATCATATGCTTTGCACCCATTAATGAAGAAATACATAGAGCATGGTAAAATTTGGTTTGCATATTTGGTTTCTCTAAGGTCTAGATAATTTCTAGTATTGAGTTTGAACAACAAGGAAGACGGTGTAGAGTCTTATAATGTTTTCAATATGTCTTTTATGTAAGTTTTGCTGCACCGGTTCATTCTTGTGTTTGTTTCAAATAAGCCTTGCTAGCCTAAACCTTGTATCGAGAGGGAATACTTCTCATGCATCCAAAATACTTGAGCCAACCACTATGCCATTTGTGTCCACCATACCTACCTACTACATGGTATTTTCCGCCATTCCAAAGTAAATTGCTTGAGTGCTACCTTTAAAATTCCATCATTCACCTTTGCAATATATTGCTCATGGGACAAATAGCTTAAAAACTATTGTGGTATTGAATATGTAATTATGCACTTTATCTCTTATTAAGTTGCTTGTTGTGCGATAACCATGTTTACTGGGGACGCCATCAACTTTTCATTGTTGAATTTCATGTGAGTTGCTATGCATGTTCGTCTTGTCTGAAGTAAGGGCGATCTACACTGAGTTGAATGGTTTGAGCATGCATATTGTTAGAGAAGAACATTGGGCCGCTAACTAAAGCCATGATCCATGGTGGAAGTTTCAGTTTTGGACAAACATCCTCAAATCTCTAATGAGAAAAGAATTAATTGTTGTTGAATGCTTAAAGCATTAAAAGAGGAGTCCATTATCTGTTGTCTATGTTGTCCCGGTATGGATGTCTAAGTTGAGAATAATGAAAAGCGAGAAATCCAAATGCGAGCTTTCTCCTTAGACCTTTGTACAGGCGGCATAGAGGTACCCCTTTGTGATACTTGGTTAAAGCATATGTATTGCGGTGATAATCCAGGTAGTCCAAGCTAATTAGGACAAGGTGCGGGCACTATTAGTACACTATGCATGAGGCCTGCAACTTATAAGATATAATTTACATGATGCATATGCTTTATTACTACCGTTGACAAAATTGTTTCATGTTTTCAAAATCAAAGCTCTAGCACAAATATAGCAATCGATGCTTTTCCTCTATGGAGGACCATTCTTTTACTTTCAATGTTGAGTCAGTTCACCTATTTCTCTCCACCTCAAGAAGCAAACACTTGTGTGAATTGTGCATTGATTCCTACATACTTGCTTATTGCACTTATTATATTACTCTATGTTGACAATATCCATGAGATATACATGTTACAAGTTGAAAGCAACCGCTGAAACTTAATCTTCTTTTGTGTTGCTTCAATGCCTTTACTTTGAATTATTGCTTTATGAGTTAACTCTTATGCAAGACTTATTGATGCTTGTCTTGAAGTGCTATTCATGAAAAGTCTTTGCTTTATGATTCACTTGTTTACTCATGTCATATACATTGTTTTGATCGCTGCATTCACTACATATGCTTTACAAATAGTATGATCAAGATTATGATGGCATGTCACTCCAGAAATTATCTGTGTTATCGCTTTACTGCTCGACGAGCAGAACTAAGCTTGGGGATGCTGATACGTCTCCAACGTATCGATAATTTCTTATGTTCCATGCCACATTATTGATGTTATCTACATGTTTTATGCACACTTTATGTCATATTCGTGCATTTTCTGGAACTAACCTATTAACAAAATGCCGAAGTGCCGATTCTTGTCATTTCTGCTGTTTTTGGTTTCAGAAATCCTAGTAAGGAAATATTCTCGGAATTGGACGAAATCAAAGCCCAGGGGCCTATTTTTCCACGAAGCTTCCAGAAGTCCGAAGACGAAACGAAGAGGGGCCACGGGGTGGCCAAACCCTAGGGCGGCGCGACCCCACCCCTGGCCGCGCCGGCCTATGGTCTGGGCCCCCCGTGCCGCCTCCTGACTTGCCCTTCCGCCTACTTAAAGCCTCCGTGACGAAACCCCCAGTACCGAGAGCCACGATACGGAAAACCTTCCAGAGACGCCGCCAACGCCGATCCCATCTCGGGGGATCCAGGAGATCGCCTCCGGCACCCTGCCGGAGAGGGGAATCATCTCCCCGGAGGACTCTACGCCACCATGGTCGCCTCCGGTGTGATGTGTGAGTAGTCTACCCCTGGACTATGGGTCCATAGCAGTAGCTAGATGGTTGTCTTCTCCCCATTGTGCTATCATTGTCGGATCTTGTGAGCTGCCTAACATGATCAAGATCATCTATCTGTAATTCTATATGTTGCGTTTGTTGGGATCCGATGAATAGAGAATACTTGTTATGTTGATTATCAAAGTTATATCTATGTGTTGTTTATGATCTTGCATGCTCTCCGTTATTAGTAGATGCTCTGGCCAAGTTGATGCTAGTAACTCCAAGAGGGAGTATTTATGCTCGATAGTGGGTTCATGTCTCCGTGAATCTGGAGGGGTGACAAGAACCTCTAAGGTTATGGATGTGCTGTTGCCACTAGGGATAAAACATTAGTGCTATGTTCAAGGATGTAGTCACTAGTTACATTACGCGCAATACTTAATGCAATTGTCTGTTGTTAGCAACTTAATACTGGAGGGGGTTCGGATGATAACCTGAAGGTGGACTTTTTAGGCATAGATGCAGTTGGATGGCCGTCTATGTACTTTGTCGTAATGCCCAATTAAATCTCACTATACTCATCATGATATGTATGTGCATGGTCATGCCCTCTTTATTTGTCAATTGCCCAACTGTAATTTGTTCACCCAACATGCTGTTTGTCTTATGGGAGAGACACCTCTAGTGAACTGTGGACCCCGGTCCAATTCTCTTTACTGAAATACAATCTACTGCAATACTTGTTCTACTGTTTTCTGCAAACAATCATCTTCCACACAATACGGTTAATCCTTTGTTACAGCAAGCCGGTGAGATTGACAACCTCACTGTTTCGTTGGGGCAAAGTACTTTGGTTGTGTTGTGCAGGTTCCACGTTGGCGCCGGAATCCCTGGTGTTGCGCCGCACTACATCCTGCCACCATCAACCTTCAACGTGCTTCTTGGCTCCTCCTGGTTCGATAAACCTTGGTTTCTTTCTGAGGGAAAACTTGCTGCTGTGCGCATCATACCTTCCTCTTGGGGTTCCCAACGAACGTGTGAGTTACACGCCATCAACCATGCACATACATGATATGATGAGTATAGTGAGATTTAATTGGGCATTACGACAAAGTACATAGACCGCTATCCAGCATGCATCTATGCCTAAAAAGTCCACCTTCAGGTTATCATCCGAACCCCTTCCAGTATTAAGTTGTAAACAACAGACAATTGCATTAAGTATGGTGCGTAATGTAATCAATAACTACATCCTCGGATATAGCATCAATGTTTTATCCCTAGTGGCAACATCACATCCATAACCTTAGAGGTTTCTCTCACTCCCCCAGATTCACGGAGACATGAACCCACTATCGAGCATAAATACTCCCTCTTGGAGTTAAGAGTAAAAACTTGGCCATAGCCTCTACTAATAACGGAGAGCATGCAAGATCATAAACAACACATAGATATAAATTGATAATCAACATAACATAGTATTCTCTATCCATCGGATCCCAACAAACACAACATGTAGCATTACAGATAGATGATCTTGATCATGTTAGGCAGCTCACAAGATCCGACAATGAAGCATAATGAGGAGAAGACAACCATCTAGCTATTGACATGGACCCATAGTCCAGGGGTGAACTACTCACTCATCACTCCGGAGGCGACCATGGCGGTGTAGAGTCCTCCGGGAGATGAATCCCCTCTCCGGCAGGGTGCCGGAGGCGATCTCCTGAATCCCCCTAGATGGGATTGGCGGCGGCGGCGTCTCTGGAAGGTTTTCCGTATCGTGGCTCTCGGTACTAGGGGTTTCGCGACGAAGGCTATTTGTAGGCGGAAGGGCAGAGTCGGGAGAGTCACGAGGGGCCCACACAGTAGGTCGGCGCGGCCAGGGCTTGGGCCGCGCTGGCCTAGTGTGTCACCACCTCGTGGCCCCACTTCGTTAGCTCTTCTGGAAGCTTCGTGTGAAAATAGCCCCCTAGGCGTTGATTTCGTCCAATTCCGAGAATATTTCCTTACTAGGATTTCTGAAACCAAAAACAGCAGAAAACAGCAACTGGCTCTTCGGTATCTCGTTAATAGGTTAGTGCCAGAAAATGCATAAATATGACATAAAGTATGCATAAAACATGTAGGTATCATCAATAATGTGGCATGGAACATAAGAAATTATCGATACGTCGGAGACGTATCAGCATCCCCAAGCTTAGTTCCTGCTCGTCCCGAGCAGGTAAACGATAACAAAGATAATTTCTGGAGTGACATGCCATCATAACCTCGATCATACTATTGTAAGCTTATGTAATGAATGCAGCGATCAAAACAATGTAAATGACATGAGTAAACAACTGAATCATAAAGCAAAGACTTTTCATGAATAGTACTTTCAAGACAAGTATCAATAAGTCTTGCATAAAAGTTAACTCATAAAGCAATAAATCAAAGTAAAGGTATTGAAGCAACACAAAGGAAGATGAAGTTTCAGTGGTTGCTTTCAACTTATAACATGTATATCTCATGGATATTGTCAATGTAAAGTAATATAACAAATGCAATATGCAAGTATGTAGGAATCAATGCACAGTTCACACAAGTGTTTGCTTCTTGAGGTGGAGAGAGATAGGTGAACTGACTCAACAATAAAAGTAAATGAAAGGCCCTTCGCAGAGCGAAGCATTGATTGCTATATTTGTGCTAGAGCTTTGGTTTTGAAAACAAGAAACAATTTTGTCAACGGTAGTAATAAAGCATATGTGTTATGTAAATTATATCTTACAAGTTGCAAGCCTCATGCATAGTATACTAATAGTGCCCGCACCTTGTCCTAATTAGCTTGGATTACCGGGATTGTCATTGCAATGCACATGTTTCAACCAAGTGTCACAAAGGGGTACCTCTATGCCGCCTGTACAAAGGTCTAAGGAGAAATCTCGCATTGGATTTCTCGCTTTTGATTATTCTCAACTTAGACATCCATACCGGGACAACATAGACAACAGATAATGGACTCCTCTTTAATGCATAAGCATGTAGCAACAATTAATGTTCTCATATGAGATTGAGGATATATGTCCAAAACTGAAACTTCCACCATGATTCATGGCTTTAGTTAGCGGCCCAATGTTCTTCTCTAACAATATGCATGCTCTAACCTTTAAATAAGTGGTAAATCTCCCTTACTTCAGACAAGACGGACATGCATAGCAACTCACATGATATTCAACAAAGAGTAGTTGATGGCGTCCCCAGGAACATGGTTATCGCACAACAAGCAACTTAATAAGAGATAAAGTGCATAAGTACATATTCAATACCACAATAGTTTTAAGGCTATTTGTCCCATGAGCTATATATTGTAAAGGTAGAGGATTAGAAATTTAAAGGTAGCACTCAAGCAATTTACTTTGGGAATGGCGGAGAAATACCATGTAGTAGGTAGGTATGGTGGACACAAATGGCATAGTGGTTGGCTCAAGGATTTTGGATGCATGAGAAGTATTCCCTCTCGATACAAGGTTTAGGCTAGCAAGGTTATTTGAAACAAAAACAAGGATGAAGCGTTGCAGCAAAACTCACATAAAAGACATATTGAAAACATTATAAGACTCTACACCGTCTTCCTTGTTGTTCAAACTCAATACTAGAAATTATCTAGACTTTAGAGAGACCAAATATGCAAACCAAATTTTAGCAAGCTCTATGTATTTCTTCATTAATAGGTGCAAAGTATATGATGCAAGAGCTTAAACATGAGCACAACAATTGCCAAGTATCACATTATCCAAGACATTTTAGCAATTACTACATGTAGCATTTTCCAATTCCAACCATATAACAATTTAACGAAGAAGAAACTTCGCCATGAACTATTAGTAAAGCCTAAGGACATATTTGTCCATATGCAACAGAGGAGCGTGTCTATCTCCCACACAAAGAATGCTAGGATCCATTTTATTCAAACAAAACAAAAACAAAAACAAATCGACGCTCCAAGCAAAGCACATAAGATGTGACGGAATAAAAATATAGTTTCAGGGGAGGAACCTGATAATGTTGTCGATGAAGAAGGGGATGCCTTGGGCATACCCAAGCTTAGATGCTTGAGTCTTCTTGATATATGCATGGGTGAACCACCGGGGCATCCCCAAGCTTAGAGCTTTCACTCTCCTTGATCCTTGAAAAGTTCCTCCACACCAAACTCAAAACAACTCATTAGAGGGTTAGTGCACAATCAAAATTTACATGTTCAGAGGTGACATAACCATTCTTAACACTTCTGGACATTTCACAAAGCTACTGAAAGTTAATGGAATCGAAATATCCATCGAACATATCAAAACAGGCAATGCGAAATAAAAGGCAGAATCTGTCAAAACAGAATAGTTCGTAAAGACGAATTTTATTGAGGCACCAGAATTGCTCAAATGAAAATGCTCAAATTGAATGAAAGTTGCGTACATATCTGAGGATTACTCATGTAAATTGGCATAATTTTCTGAGTTACCTACAGAGAATTTTTCCCAGATTCGTGACAGCAAAGAAATCTGTTTCTGCGCAGTAATCCAAATCTAGTATGAACCTTACTATCAACGACTTTACTTGGCACAACAAAACACAAAACTAAGATAAGGAGAGGTTGCTACAGTAGTAAACAACTTCCAAGACTCAAATATAAAATAAAGGTACAGTAGTAAAAACATGGGTTGTCTCCCATAAGCGCTTTTCTTTAACGCCTTTCAGCTAGGCGCAGAAAGTGTGTATCAAGTATTATCAAGAGACGAAGTGTCAACATCATAATTTGTTCTAATAATAGAATCAAAAGGTAACTTCATTCTCTTTCTAGGGAAGTGTTCCATACCTTTCTTGAGAGGAAATTGATATTTAATATTACCTTCCTTCATATCAATGATAGCACAAACGGTTTGAAGAAAAGGTCTTCCCAATATAATGGGACAAGATGCATTGCATTCAATATCCAAGACAACAAAATCAACGGGGACAAGATTATTGTTAATGGTAATGCGAACATTATCAACTCTCCCCAAAGGTTTCTTTGTAGATTGATCAGCAAGATTAACATCCAAATAACAATTTTTCAGCGGTGGCAAGTCAAGCATATTATAGATTTTCTTAGGCATAACGGAAATACTTGCACCAAGATCACATAAAGCATTACAATCAAAGTCATTGACCTTCATATTAATGATAGGCTCCCAACCATCCTCGATCTTCCTAGGAATAGAAGCTTCGCGCTCTAGTTTCTCTTCTCTAGCTTTTATGAGAGCATTTGTAATATGTTTCGGGAAAGCCAAGTTTATAGCACTAGCACTAGGACACTTAGCAAGTTTTTGTAAGAACTTTATAACTTCAGAGATGTGGCAATCATCAAAATCTAAACCATTATAATCTAAAGCAATGGGATCATCATCCCCAATGTTGGAAAAAATTTCAGCAGTTTTATCACAGGCAGTTTCAGCAGTTTTAGCAGTTTCAGGCAGTTTTTCGCGCTTTGCATTTGAAGTGGAAACATTTCTAACACCAATTCTTTTATTATTAATAGTAGGAGGTGCAGCAACATGTGGAGCATTAGCATCGCTAGTGGTGGTAATAGTCCAAACTTTAGCTATATTATTTTCTTTTTCATTTTCTTCTCTTTCCCACCTACCACGCAATTCGGCCATCAATCTTATATTCTCATTAATTCTAACTTGGATGGCATTTGCTGTAGTAACAATTTTATTATCAACATCCTCAGGTTTAGCAGCCATTTTATTAATTAAAGAAGATTATGACGCAGACATGTATGAGATTCGGTTTTCAGCATTTGCAAGTTTAGTTTGTAGCCCAAAGATCTCCATATTCAAATTTTCAAGTTGATTTCCTATATTCTTCAACAGGGTAGATTGTTCATTCATAGTTTTAGTAAACAATTTATTTTGCTCATATTGTGATTGCATAAAGCTCTTGGTGGATCTTTCAATTTCTAACATCTTTTCCTCATTAGGTGGAACATATCTACCATAAGAGTTACCATTAGCAGGATATGGCCTAGAATCATTGTAATTGTTATTTTTAATGAAATTCACATCAACATATTCTTTTTGAGCAACCAATGACGCTAACAGAACATTATTAGGATCACCATTAGTCCTACCATTCACAAGCATAGACATAATAGCATCATTCTTATCACTCAAGGAAGAGGTTTCTTCGACAGAATTTACCTTCTTACCTTGTGGAGCTCTTTCCGTGTGCCATTCAGAGTAATTAATCATCATATTATCAAGAAGCTTTGTTGCTTCACCAAGAGTGATGGACATAAAGGTACCTCCAGCAGCTGAATCCAATAGGTTCCGCGAAGAAAAATTCAGTCCTGCATAAAAGGTTTGGATGATCATCCAAGTAGTCAGTCCATGGGTTGGGCAATTTTTAACCAAAGATTTCATTCTTTCCCATGCTTGTGCAACATGCTCAGTATCCAATTGTTTAAAATTCATTATGCTACTCCTCAAAGATATAATTTTAGCAGGGGGATAATATCTACCAATAAAAGCATCCTTGCATTTAGTCCATGAATCAATACTATTCTTAGGTAGAGATAGCAACCAATCTTTAGCTCTTCCTCTTAGTGAGAAAGGGAACAAATTTAATTTAATAATGTCACCATCTACATCTTTATACTTTTGCATTTCACACAATTCAACAAAATTATTGAGATGGGCAGCAGCATCATCAGAACTAACACCAGAAAATTGCTCTCGCATAACAAGATTTAGTAAAGCAGATTTAATTTCAAAGAATTCTGCTGTAGTAGCAGGTGGAGCAATAGGTGTGCATAAGAAATCATTATTATTTGTGGTTGTGAAGTCACACAACTTAGTATTTTCAGGAGTACCCATTTTAGCAATAGTAAATAAAACAAACTAGATAAAGTAAATGCAAGTAACAATTTTTGTGTGTTTTTGATATAGCAAACAAGACAATAAATAAAGTAAAGCTAGCAACTAATTTTTTTGTATTTTGATATAATGCAGCAAACAAGAAAGTAAATAAAATAAAAGCAAGACAAAAACAAAGTAAAGAGATTGGGATGTGGAGACTCCCCTTGCAGCGTGTCTTGATCTCCCCGGCAACGGCGCCAGAAAACAGTTGATGGCGTGTAGTTGACGTGCGAGTCAGAGATCTTTGTGATGTAACTTTTCTTCAGATCCCCGGCAACGGCGCCAGAAAACAGTCTTGATACGCATACAGCACGCGACCGTTGGGAACCCCAAGAGGAAGGTGTGATGCGTACAGCGGCAAGTTTTCCCTCAGTAAGAAACCAAGGTTTAATCGAACCAGTAGGAGCCAAGAAGCACGTTGAAGGTTGATGGCGGCGAGATGTATTGCGGCGCAACACCAGGGATTCCGGCGCCAACGTGGAACCTGCACAACACAACCAAAGTACTTTGCCCCAACGTAACAGTGAGGTTGTCAATGTCACCGGCTTGCTGTAACAAAGGATTAGATGTATAGTGTGGATGATGATTGTTTGCAGAGAACAGTAAAACAAGTATTGCAGTAGATTGTATTTCAGATGTAAAGAATTGGACCGGGGTCCACAGTTCACTAGTGGTGTCTCTCCCATAAGAATAAGCATGTTGGGTGAACAAATTACAGTTGGGCAATTGACAAATAGAGAGGGCATGACCATGCACATACATGATATGATGAGTATAGTGAGATTTAATTGGGCATTACGACAAAGTACATAGACCGCTATCCAGCATGCATCTATGCCTAAAAAGTCCACCTTCAGGTTATCATCCGAACCCCTTCCAGTATTAAGTTGTAAACAACAGACAATTGCATTAAGTATGGTGCGTAATGTAATCAATAACTACATCCTCGGATATAGCATCAATGTTTTATCCCTAGTGGCAACATCACATCCATAACCTTAGAGGTTTCTCTCACTCCCCCAGATTCACGGAGACATGAACCCACTATCGAGCATAAATACTCCCTCTTGGAGTTAAGAGTAAAAACTTGGCCATAGCCTCTACTAATAACGGAGAGCATGCAAGATCATAAACAACACATAGATATAAATTGATAATCAACATAACATAGTATTCTCTATCCATCGGATCCCAACAAACACAACATGTAGCATTACAGATAGATGATCTTGATCATGTTAGGCAGCTCACAAGATCCGACAATGAAGCATAATGAGGAGAAGACAACCATCTAGCTATTGACATGGACCCATAGTCCAGGGGTGAACTACTCACTCATCACTCCGGAGGCGACCATGGCGGTGTAGAGTCCTCCGGGAGATGAATCCCCTCTCCGGCAGGGTGCCGGAGGCGATCTCCTGAATCCCCCTAGATGGGATTGGCGGCGGCGGCGTCTCTGGAAGGTTTTCCGTATCGTGGCTCTCGGTACTAGGGGTTTCGCGACGAAGGCTATTTGTAGGCGGAAGGGCAGAGTCGGGAGAGTCACGAGGGGCCCACACAGTAGGTCGGCGCGGCCAGGGCTTGGGCCGCACCGGCCTAGTGTGTCGCCACCTCGTGGCCCCACTTCGTTAGCTCTCCGGTCTTCTGGAAGCTTCGTGTGAAAATAGGCCCCTGGGCGTTGATTTCGTCCAATTCCGAGAATATTTCCTTACTAGGATTTCTGAAACCAAAAACAGCAGAAAAACAAGAATCGGCTCTTCGGCATCTCGTTAATAGGTTAGTGCCAGAAAATGCATAAATATGACATAAAGTATGCATAAAACATGTAGGTATCATCAATAATGTGGCATGGAACATAAGAAATTATCGATACGTCGGAGACGTATCAAAAACATGTAGGTATCATCAATAATGTGGCATGGAACATAAGAAATTATCGATACGTCGGAGACGTATTAGCATCCCCAAGCTTAGTTCCTGCTCGTCCCGAGCAGGTAAACGATAACAAAGATAATTTCTGGAGTGATATGCCATCATAACCTCGATCATACTATTGTAAGCATATGTAATGAATGCAGCGATCAAAACAATGGTAATGACATGAGTAAACAAATGAATCATGTAGCAAAGACTTTTCATGAATAGTACTTTCAAGACAAGCATCAATAAGTCTTGCATAAGAGTTAACTCATAAAGCAATAAATCAAAGTAAAGGTATTGAAGCAACACAAAGGAAGATTAAGTTTCAGCGGTTGGTTTCAACTTGTAACATGTATATCTCATGGATATTGTCAATGCAAGGTAATATAACAAGTGCAATATGCAAATATGTAGGAATCAATGCACCGTTCACACAAGTGTTTGCTTCTTGAGGTAGAGAGAAATAGGTGAACTGACTCAACATAAAAGTAAAAGAAAGGCCCTTCGCAGAGGGAAGCATTGATTGCTATATTTGTGCTAGAGCTTTGGTTTTGAAAACAAGAAACAATTTTGTCAATGGTAGTAATAAAGCATATGTATCATGTAAATTATATCTTACAAGTTGCAAGCCTCATGCATAGTATACTAATAGTGCCCGCACCTTGTCCTAATTAGTTTGGATTACCGGGATTATCATCGCAATACATATGTTTTAACCAAGTGTCACAAAGGGGTACCTCTATGCCGCCTGTACAAAGATCTAAGGAGAAAGGTCGCATTGGATTTCTCGCTTTTGATTATTCTCAACTTAGACATCCATACCGGGACAACATAGACAACAGATAATGGACTCCTCTTTAATGCATAAGCATTTAGCAACAATTAATGTTCTCATATGAGATTGAGGATATTTGTCCAAAACTGAAACTTCCACCATGATTCATGGCTTTAGTTAGCGGCCCGATGTTCTTCTCTAACATTATGCATGCTCTAACCATTAAATAAGTGGTAAATCGCCCTTACTTCAGACAAGACAGACATGCATAGCAACTCACATGATATTCATCAAAGAGTAGTTGATGGCGTCCCCAGGAACATGGTTATCGCACAACAAGCAACTTAATAAGAGATAAAGTGCATAAGTACGTATTCAATACCACAATAATTTTTAGGCTATTTGTCCCATGAGCTATATATTGCAAAGGTAGAGGATAGAAATTTTAAAGGTAGCACTCAAGCAATTTACTTTGGAATGGCGGAGAAATACCATGTAGTAGGTAGGTATGGTGGACACAAACGGCATAGTGGTTGGCTCAAGGATTTTGGATGCATGTGAAGTATTCCCTCTCGATACAAGGTTTAGGCTAGCAAGGTTATTTGAAACAAACACAAGGATGAACCGGTGTAGCAAAACTCACATAGAAGACATATTGTAAACATTATAAGACTCTACACCGTCTTCCTTGTTGTTCAACCCAATACTAGAAATTATCTAGACTTCAGAGAGACCAATTATGCAAACCAAATTTTAGCAAGATCTATGTATTTCTTCATTAATAGGTGCAAAGTATATGATGCAAGAGCTTAAACATGAGCACAACAATTGCCAAGTATCAAATTATCCAAGACATTTTACCAATTACTACATGTAGCATTTCCCGTTTCCAACCATATAACAATTTAACGAAGAAGATTCAATCTTCGCCATGAATACTATGAGTAAAGCCTAAGGATATATTTGTCCATATGCAACAGCGGAGCGTGTCTCTCTCCCACACAATGAATGCTAGGATCCATTTTATTCAAACAAAACAAAAAACAAAAACAAACCGACGCTCCAAGCAAAGTACATAAGATGTGATGGAATAAAAATATAGTTTCACTAGAGGAACCTGATAATGTTGTCGATGAAGAAGGGGATGCCTTGGGCATCCCCAAGCTTAGACGCTTGAGTCTTCTTGAAATATGCAGGGGTGAACCGCCGGGGCATCCCCAAGCTTAGAGCTTTCACTCTCCTTGATCATATTGTATCATCCTCCTCTCTTGATCCTTGAAAACTTCCTCCACACCAAACTCAAAACAACTTATTAGAGGGTTAGTGCACAATCAAAATTTACATGTTCAGAGGTGACATAATCATTCTTAACACTTCTGGACATTGCACAAAGCTACTGAAAGTTAATGGAATCGAAAAATCCAACAAGCATATCAAAACAGGCAATGCGAAATAAAAGGCAGAATCTGTCAAAACAGAACAGTTCGTAAAGACGAATTTTATTGAGGCAGCAGACTTGCTCAAATGAAAATGCTCAAATTGAATGAATGTTGCGTACATATCTGAGGATCACTCACGTAAATTGGCATAATTTTCTGAGTTACCTACAGAGAATTTTGCCCAGATTCGTGACAGCAAAGAAATCTGTTTCTGCGCAGTAATCCAAATCTAGTATGAACCTTACTATCAACGACTTTACTTGGCACAACAATGCAACAAACTAAGATAAGGAGAGGTTGATACAGTAGTAACAACTTCCAAGACTCAAATATAAAATAAAGGTGAGTAGTAAAATCATGGGTTGTCTCCCATAAGCGCTTTTCTTTAACGCCTTTCAGCTAGGCGCAGAAAGTGTATATCAAGTGTTATCAAGAGGTGATGCATCTACAGCGGGGTTTGGAGTTTTCTCAACCATGCATAGTATTTTGGATACATAGGTTTCAGCGGCTCCCTTTTCATTAGTCTTGGGCTTGCTACTCTCATCAAACAAATTTTCAGGAACAAGCCAAGCATAATTATCATCTAGAGCTTCATGCATCGCTAGGAGCTTACATGGTATTGGTGCTTTAATCTCCCCACCATCATTAACATTATTAGTGTACTTAATTCTATCCATATCCATCTTTTCAAGTGTTCTTTTAAAATCGGTGATCATACCAAGCCTCTCATGCTTACTAAAAACTTTTCTAGCTTCTTTAGCTATATCCGCAAATTCTTGCACTAAGAATTTTAGAACAAAATCTCTCTTCTCTCCCCTCTCCATATCAGAAAGTGTAAGAAACATGTGTTGTATCATGGGGTTGAGACTAATAAATCTAGCTTCCAGCATGCGTACCAAACAAACAGAGGCATCTTCATAAGTAGGGACAACTTTTGCAAGGGGTATATCTTTAAGATCTTCATGCATACTAACATGGGTGAAAAACTCTTCTATATTATCTCTTCCAATTATAGACCCTTGTCCCACAGGTATATCTTTTACAGTAAAATTAAAAGGAAACATGTTGAAATAAGTAAATCAAATGCAAGTAACTAATTTTTTTGTGTTTTTGATATAGAGTGCAAACAAGACAGTAAATAAAGTGAAGCTAGCAACTATTTTTTTTGTGTTTTGATATAATGCAGCAAACAAGAAAGTAAATAAAATAAAGCAAGACAAAAAACAAAGTAAAGAGATTGGATTGTGGAGACTCCCCTTGCAGCGTGTCTTGATCTCCCCGGCAACGGCGCCAAAAATTTACTTGCTGGCGTGTAGTTGACGTGGGAGTTAGAAATCTTTGTGGTGTAACTTTTCTTCAGTTCCCCGGCAACGGCGCCAGAAATTTAGCTTGACACGAGTACAGCACGCGACCGTTGGGAACCCCAAGTGGAAGGTGTGATGCGTACAGCAGTAAGTTTCCCTCAGTTAGAAACCAAGGTTTATCGAACCAGTAGGAGTCAAGAAGCACGTTGAAAGTTGATGGCGGCGAGATGTAGTGCGGCGCAACACCAGGGATTCTGGCGCCAACGTGGAACTTGCACAACACAACCAAATTACTTTGCCCCAACGTGACAGTGAGGTTGTCAATCTCACCGGCTTGTTGTAACAAAGGATTAGATGTATAGTGTGGATGATGATTGTTTGCAGAAAACAGTAGAACAAGTATTGCAATAGATTGTATTCGATTAAAAGAATGGACCGGGGTCCACAGTTCACTAGAGGTGTCTCTCCCATAAGATAAATAGCATGTTGGGTGAACAAATTACAGTTGACAAATAGAGAGGGCATGACCATGCACATACATGATATGATGAGTATTGTGAGATTTAATTGGGCATTACGACAAAGTACATAGACCGCTATCCAGCATGCATCTATGCCTAAAAAGTCCACCTTCAGGTTATCATCCGAACCCCTTCCAGTATTAAGTTGCAAACAACAGACAATTGCATTACGTATGGTGCGTAATGTAATCAATAACTACATCCTCGGACATAGCATCGATGTTTTATCCCTAGTGGCAACAGCACATCCACAACCTTAGAACTTTCTCACATCGTCCTGCATTTAATGGAGGCATGAACCCACTATCGAGCATAAATACTCCCTATTGGAGTTAAGAGTAAAAACTTGGCCAGAGCCTCTACTAATAATGGAGAGCATGCAAGATCATAAACAACACATAGGTAATAAATTGATAATCAACATAACATAGTATTCTCTATCCATCGGATCCCAGCAAACACAACATGTAGCATTACAGATAGATGATCTTGATCATGTTAGGCAGCTCACAAGACCCGACAATGAAGCATAATTAGGAGAAGACGACCATCTAGCTACTGCTATGGACCCATAGTCCAGGGGTGAACTACTCACTCATCACTCCGGAGGCGACCATGGCGGTGAAGAGTCCTCCGGGAGATGATTCCCCTCTCCGGCAGGGTGCCGGAGGCGATCTCCTGAATCCCCCGAGATGGGATTGGCGGCAACGGCGTCTCTGGAAGGTTTTCCGTATTGTGGCTCTCGGTACTGGGGGTTTCGCGACGAAGGCTATAAGTAGGCGGAGGAGATAGGTCAGGGGGCGTCACGGGGGCCCCACACACTAGGGCCGCGCGGGCCCCCCTGGGCCGCGCCGCCCTAGTCTGGCGAAGCCCCGTGGCCCCACTTCGTCTCCTCTTCGGTCTTCTGGAAGCTTCGTGGCAAAATAAGCCCCTGGGCGTTGATTTCGTCCAATTCCGAGAATATTTCCTTACTAGGATTTCTAAAACCAAAAACAGCAGAAAACATGGGCTCTTCGGCATCTCGTTAATAGTTTAGTGCCGGAAAATGCATAAATATGACATAAAGTATGCATAAAACATGTAGGTATCATCAATAATGTGGCATGGAACATAAGAAATTATCGATACGTCGGAGACGTATCAATGCGCTGCTGCTGCGCATTGCTAGCTTGCGCATGTGCTGCTGTGCTGGGTTGTTGTGTTGCTGCTACGCTCGACTGGCCTTGGCCATTGTTGCTGTGGCCATGCCAGTGCTTGTAATGTTGCCTTGTGCAGCCCTGCCTTGCTACTACCATGGTTACTACTGTTGTACTTCCTTGCCATGCTTTACATGGCTCTGTGTAATAATTCCTAGGCTGTGTGCTTGCTTATGCTTGCATTTCTTGCTTAATTCAATCCTTGTGACTTTGTCCTTGATGCTACTGCTGTTAGATCATCAAGTGTATTCAATTGATTTGCCCTGGCTTGATTATTGTGTGTATTCCTTGCAATTTTGCAAGTGCCAATGCTCTGATGTGCTATATCTTGTGCTTAATTTCATGAGCATGCTCAATTGAGCATTGTTGTTGGCTTAACAGCACTATCTAGTGATGAATGTTGTGTGCTTTACTTGTGTATCTTGATCCAGTGGTACATCATGCCTTTGTTGTGCTTCTGGATACAATTATAAAGTCATTAATTTAGTATATGTTTATTCAGTTATGGCTTGGATGTAATTCTTCAGTAACTGGCTAGTTACTGATGCTATGCTTGGTTATAGCAACCTATAACAAGTGCTAGCAAGCTCTGGTGATCATATGATCACCAGTTGCTTGATGATTAACTGATGTGCTTTTGTCTGTGCCTATTTGGTACTCACTCTGTGCTGTGTGTGCATCACACAGGCTTGGCCTGGTGTGTGATGGTGCTTGCTTAAGCATCAGTTGATGCTTGCAATGATCCATTGGATCATCTGCAAGGCTCTGGTGCATCAATTTCTTGTGTATTTCATTTATTTGTTTATCTTGCTTCATTAAATGGATAAATGATGTGAACTGTGATTCAGTGATGATCATTCCAATGAATTTGGTAAGGCTAGATGGATGCCAACCAGTGGTTGGGTACCCTAGCCCACTACTGAACCCTACTGGGTGATGATGTGGTGGCTTAAGGTGTTGGCTGTGGGTTGAGGTGGCCCTGGCAGCTCTTTGATGCTGTCATGGGTAGCTCCCCCTCTCTGTGGCTTGCTATGGTTGGTGATTGCTTGCTGTAAGTGGATAATTGCTCACTGGTTGATCCAATACCGGACTTCCAGAGGCTTTTGATGCTGAGAAATTATATAGACAAAGATTTGTCTATTGTCTGATGGTATAGCTAGCTATAGGTGCTAAGTGTTCATGGTTGACTAGATAGGATCAACCCTTGCTGGATTTCCTTGGTGGTGTCAGTGTTTTGATCCAACCATTGTTCCCTTGGTTGATTAACCTATTGGCTTCTTCCATGTTTGCTTGCACCAAATGGTTTGGTAACCAGATGATGACACAAACAGGGTTCTACCCTTCTGTGCTCCTGTAATGCATAGCATGCTTATTTATGAGCAAAACATCATTTTGCTCAGGATGATCTTGTTTATACCTCACTCCAGCTCCTAGATTATTTGTTGGTGTAGAGGATTGCTTCAGTGTGGTGCTTATGCTTGCCCTGCTCCTCCTTGCAAGCCTGTGGTGCTTGATTCAGTTATGTGGCTGTTTGAGCAGGTTGAACAGCAGTGGCTGTTCTTCCTGTTCTTGTGTTCTTGTGTTTCTGGTGAACTTACCCAGCTGCTTGTGTTGATGGACTGGTTAGGGTTTACTGTGGAGGCTTTTATGTGGTCTTCTTCTTCTCTGGTCGACAACAAGGCTTGTCAGCTTGTTGGTGACTCACTGGCTGTGTGTGTGTGCTGTGCTGCATGCACACACAGTGGCTTGCTGTTGAGCATGCACCATGGCTGTGTGAGCAACTTGTGTGCTTGGTAGTTGTCACATGTCCAGTGAATGGATCAGCTCGGCAGAGCTGTGGTCATATCCTCTCAATTTTACTTTCTTTTGCTAATCTGCCAAGTGGCTTTGCCACTTGGCATAACATTTGTTTGCTTTGTTTGTGTGTATGCAGGGACTTGGAGATGATCAAGATGAATCTCAAGATCATCTTGATCAAGGAATTCATGAAGATCAAGTTGTAGTTTAGGAAATATCATTGAATTGTAATCTTCTTTCTTTTTCTTTTTCCATTTTGTCAATTGTTGTAATATCTTATATTTCAAATCTGAATATTGTAAAGACAATGTATCATGATAAAGCTCCAATTTTCTCTAATGATCTTTAATTTATATTTGTGTTGTTCATAATCTTTATTATTTATAATTTGCTCAATGAATTACCTCGCATTTGAATTATGAGATATTCATTTGATGTTTGAATTTGAAATTCAAATGTAACTTAGGTTTGAATTCAATCATGCAACTTAAGTTGTAATGCACTACTCTCCTCTCATCTCAAAACCCTAACTTAGTTGAATGAGAAGCAAGTTTGTCGCACTCTCGAAACCCTAACCCTATAAGTCGTCGAGAGAGAAACTTGTTCCCCTTCGATGCAGTTTTGTTTTAAAGAGCGAAATTTCCCCAGAATTTACGATGCAGTGCACATCCCTTTCTAAAATCTACCCCTTGATCATCTCTCAACCTGGGACATTACAGCCTTTCCCCCTTAAAGAAAACTTCGTCCCGATGGCTTCCCTCTCGGGGTGATGTTTCCATTGAATCTTGCAGTACTTAATGGCTCTATTCCTGAGTTGTTTCCAGTTCTCCGCGAGAATCTTTGCTGGCTTCTCGATGTAAGTCAAGTCTGGTTGTAACTCGAGCTCATCATGTGATACTGGCTCATCTGGGGTCTTTAAACACTTCCTGAGTTGGGATACATGGAATACATTGTGAACTTGAGCTAACCTTCCCGGTAGATCCAATTCAAAGGCTAATCCTCGGTTTTGACTCAGAATCTTGAAAGGTCCGATGTATCTAGGGCTCAACTTCCACTTTACTCCAAATCTCTGAAGACCTTTCATCGGACTTACCTTAAGATATACCATGTCTCCAACTTGTGGTTCCCATGTCCTTCTCTTTTGGTCTGCATAGCTCTTCTGTCGACTTTGAGCTGTCTTCAGCCTATCTCTTATAATGTCAATGATCTGTTGCTTTTCCTTGACATAATCAGGATTGAACTCCTTGTTTGATCCTGCCTCATACCAACATATTGGTGATCTACACTTCCTTCCATACAGATCTTCGAATGGTGCCATCTTGATGCTGCTTTAATAGCTATTATTGTATGAAAACTCTGCTAGTGGTAAGTGCTCCTCCCATGATCTCCGAAGTCTAGGGCACAAGCCCTAAGCATATCCTCTAATATCTGATTTGTTCTCTCTGTTTGTCCACCTGTCTGAGGATGATAGGCGGTGCTATAGTCTAGCTTGGATCCCAAAGCTTCATGTAATTGCTTCCAAAATGCTGATGTGAACACGGATCCTCGATCTGAGACGATCTTCTTGGGCACTCCATGTTTACTCACGATCTCTTTGATGTAAAGATCGATGAGTTTCTCTCCTTTATCCTGTTGACTGCCAAAACCCACTGTCAACACCCGGATTTTTAAGTCCAGATGCCTATTATGCCATTCATCGCAATCCCAGGAATATCGTTTTTGCGAGACATAATAGATTAATATCACAACACATCATTCATTACAACGCATAATTGTCTTACAACAAGGGATCACATGATCCAGTCTCATTACAATAGTAGATGATCTATTGATCAATTACAAAACACATAGCGGAAGCGAAGTAGCGTAGTAGTAGTCCATCTATTTCACAGGCAACTGTTGACGTCAGGAGTGATCCTAGTTGTCGTAGACGTCCTGCTGTCCTTCTTCCGGGTTCTGGTACTCCTCTTCATAGTCTGGCCATTTGAATAGCCAGGGACAAAGCCATGAGTACTTTAAAGTACTCGCAAACTAATACTAAGGTAAACACTATCAACTATAGAAGGGGATGCTAAGCTCTAGTTTCATTTGCATAAAGCCAATTTTAGTTCACAAAACATTTAGTAAAAAGCCTCTTCATTCGCTAACTAACTCAAGTGGGAACATTAGTGTCATTCCCACAACTCAGTTGTGATTCAAGTCAAATTCACCATTCACCCTTTTCAAGTTCAAGTCACAAGTCACCCTTCACATGTCACATTTTGAAAATGGTCTGATGACGGAACAGTATGGCCTTTCCAACCGTCCATAACCGTGGACGCGGCTATTCGAATAGATCTACACTCTGCAGAGGTCGTACACTTGTGCCACAACATTTGCAATAATCCGTCAGGGTTAACTGGCCCTGATTTACCACACTCCGTGTGCGGACTACCAACCATAACCTTTCACTTACATATCCTAGTATAGGCATCTCTCCCCATGAGCTTGGCCTCCCAGTGAAGACAAACTGTCAGCCTGGGAACTGCACAGGGCTTGGGCCGGACATTCACCTCATTTCACGTCATATCACATCACTTCACTTTTGTAGAGGCAGCCTCCAGCATAACCCCGATGACGCTTGTTTAGAGGGAACCCATACTAAGATACATAAACTTCTAGTTAAGCCCTACCCATATCAGGTATTGTGGGGGTACTTGCAAATTGGAATGGTATCGCATCCAAACCCAACCATCAGTTTTTGTAAAATTCACCAAGTCATTCACCAGTCATATTCATCTTCAAAATCTTTCAATAGAATGACTCATCATTCCAAGGTTTTCAAAGTCTTTTCATTTCACAAGTTCCCATCTAGAGTAGTCAATTTTGATATTGAGCGCTAGCAACTAGTCCTGAGGGATGCTAAATATCTTGGAGCTTGCTAGGCTAATTTTGATACTCTTGTAGTACTCTATTTCTAGACCAAAGTTAACTATAAAAGCAAGTTATAAATAATCAAAAACCAAAGCTTGTAAGAATAAAACTGGGAAATAGGATCATAAGCATAAAGTAAAAAGTAGTGGTGAGTGTGCCTTGCTCTAGTAGAGCTTTTGCACTTTGCAAGACTATTAGCTTGCAAGGGTGTTAGCTTGCATTGGTAATAGCTTTCAAAATAACATAGCTTACATTGGTAATAGCATGCAAGAATACTAGCTTGCCTTGAGTGGTGTACTGATCAAAGTGGTCTTCCTCTTCCTGGAAGTAGACTTCCTCCTCCTCTTGATACTCCTCGGTACTAGCGTCTAAAATACGAATACGAGGATACAATCACCAAACAATTCATTGGCTCTTCCCAACATCACATATATTCACACAAACTATTCTATTTACATAATTAATACAATTTGGTGCATTGGTGGTATTGTTTTGAGGAAGAATAATTTCCTCTCATTGAATCTTCTTTAAGATTTAATTTCTCAAATCATCACACATGAATTTATGTTGACCTAGGTCAACCATTCATCATCATCACTTGAGAAAATGATTTAAATGAGGTAGGGATACCTCATACCATTTAATAGTGACTATTATGATTTAAATCTCCAAGTATTTCATGTGAGAGTTTTTGACCGGGTTCAAACTTCATATGAAAGTACTTGGGACAAGATTTAAATGAAGTAAAACACCTCATATAATTTACACAAGTAAACTAACATCACTTATTACTATTAAGTGGGTAAAAGTGTTGTTTTCTTATTTAGGAAAATAATTTCCTCTCATATTAATTAAGGTGTTACTTTTAATTATTTAGAGAAATAATTTCCTCTCATCATCTTATTAAGATTTAATTTCTCTCATGGACAATATATGACCTAGGTTGACCAAAGTCAACCTCTTCATACTTATCATTTGAGAAAAGGATTTAAATGAGGTGAACACCTCATACCTTTTAATCCTAACAAGGTAAAGAGTTAATATCATCAACAATTCAGGTGAGACCTAAATGACCAGAGTCTCAACCTCAATTTGAATTGTTCAAGACAATATTTAAATGAGAGGAACACTCCCATAAGTTTTAAATAATTTGTTGGAACAATTTAAAAAAGCTACTAAGGCAAACATTTAATATTAAGTGAACAAATGTGAGGCCAAGCAACCAGGGTTATCACACTACTTCATACAACTTGAGAGGATGATTTACATGAGGTGCTACACCTCATACTATTTAAATACTATTTTTGAAAAAGTTTAAATGAGCTAGAAATGGCCAGATAGCCATTATTTGAGTTTAGCCCAAGATCATATGAAACAACTATAGTATTTTATTACATAATAAATTAGACAACATCAAATGTGATTTTTGAGAGGTGGAACCACCTCAAAATAGTTTATGGTTGATTTTTAAGATTTATTTGAAGTTTGAAAAGTTACTGATTTGTTATTTTTACTATTCAAATTCTACAACATATTTTGATTTGAATCCAGTGGCATTGGATAGAGTTTTTGATGAGCTTTCCAAATATATAAAATTTGTTGAAATTGGCTCAGTAGATTTGGATCTATTAAATTTTGAATCTAGCATCAGATTGTAAAATAAATGAAAAAGAAATAAACTAGTTTGAATTTCAAACGAGGGCGGGAAATTTAATGGGCCGGCCCAGCTACGCTGGCGATGCGAGCGGGCCGCCTGACAGTGGGCTCCACTGTCAGCGCCACTTAACCAGCCGAAGCGGTACGAGTCTGTCTACACCGTAGGATTAGAAGCGAATCGCACGGCTGGAGTTCATCGTCGACGGCGACGAGAGAGCTCACTGGCGCGGCGACGGTGGGGGGTGGGAGGCTCACCGGCGGCGCGGCGAGGGTCGGCGAGGCGCGGAGAAGACGTTGTCGAGGACGGCGAGTCGAACGGTGGTCGAGGGAGAGCTTGAGGAGGACGCAATCGACGGCGAGTCGCTCAGCACCTCCGCGGCTCCGACATGGCAATTGGACGGCGTCGGCGGCTAATCGAGCAAGGGGAGTGAGCGAGGAGCTTAAGAAGAGGGAGGAGAGCAAGATTGGTGTGGAGAGTGAGCACGGGCAGGTCTCCTTTTATAGCTGCGGGAGTGGCCGAGGGTTGCGGAGCCGGTCGTCGATGACGATGGCGTTACGGTGGGTTCTGGGCACTGGCGATGACGCAGGCGTGTAGGCGACGTCCTGGTGAGTGTGTGGGACTTGACGGCGCAGAAAATGGCGGTCTGAGGCGATCGTCATCGTCCTCGCACTCTGGCGGCAGTGGCGGGTGGTCGTCGATCATGGCGTCGGCTACAGGGCGTGCGCGGGCCAGTGGGGTTGTCCGTGAGGGAGCAGGTGACCGGGTGAGTGCGTAAGAGAGAGGGAGAGGACGGGAGGAGGTCAGCACGACGGGGCACAGCGGCGTCCTGTCGCGTCCAGGGTGGCCAGCGTGCGCGTCCTGGCGCGCGTGGACGTTGCTGGGCGCGTCTGGGCACGGCTCGGGCCGGTCAATGCCGACGGCGTCTTGGTCAGGGGCGTGCAGGGTCAACATCAGGAGGGTCAGGGGAAGCTAGGGGACATGTTGATGTGGCCTGGATGGGAGAGGAGAGGGGTGAGCATGGTGAGGTGACAAGAGGCCGGCATGGTTGGGTTCTTGGGTCATGGTGACCAAGGCAAGGGCAGGCAAGTGGTGAAAAGATGTAGTGAAGTGAGAGGGAGGTCCAGGGGTGCAGAGAGGGCTCAGGCTTGGACTTGGTCCAAGGTAAAATGGAGGTATGGGCAACATTCCACACCCTGCCTGCAAGGTGTTCGAGGTAATGCCCGCAAGAAAGTTTTTGTCAAATTTTGGAAATTCTCTTGGTGGATCTCAATCATATATTCATAGAAGTGGAAAGGTGGTGGTGGGGTTCAATTTGGTGAAGAATTGCAAAATGGCAAAAGTGGGATGATCTTCTCTTTATTTCAATGTCTTCACTTGTCTCCTCTATTCTGGTCAACCTAGTCAACCTCTGCAGGGATGGTCAACATGGAAGTTGTTGACCTTGACATGGTCTTGGATGACATGGTCATAGTTGACTAAGTTTGGTTGAGAAATCAGAAGATAAAAGGGTGCAAAGTGGTGAAGATAAAATAGAAGTGACATATGACCATTATCATATGTGAATTGGATTTGAGAATTCCTTTGATTTGATTCTTGTTTCTTTGATGCAATTGTGTTTGTTTATCATATATAAGAGTTTTACAACCAATAGATCAAGCCATGGTGGCCTTGGTTGAAGATTTGCAAATTTGGCTCTATGTGTAATTGAGTGAAGATGGGATTTTCTCACCAATTGATTTCTCTCCATTTGTTTTGACTTTTGTTGACTCTAACGTGATTCTTATGAGTTTAGAAACATTTCCAAACCATTGAATCCATTCAAAAAGGTCTTGATCAAAGAAATGCCAAATTGGCCATAACACATAAGAGGTGAGGTGTTAAGTTTTATTATTTTTGAAAAGGGTTCACCTTGCTTCACTTGGACATGGGTTAGGGTCAATTTGGTGTTATATTAGGTTTGGAGAAGGTTTCACACCATTTGGTCAAGGTAGAAAAGCATAGGTCAAGATTTGGTGAAAAGGGCTATGGTTCTCATATGCCTCTATGCATATGTTGTACTGATTTTTGATTTGAGTGTTCTTGGCCCAATTGATGTTGTTGAGTATTGAAATGGTATTTGGAAGTGATCCAACCATTCACAACAAGTCCTAGGGTCAAACTTCTCAAATTCACAAATTTGCATTTTTCTCTCATATGCCTCTATGGCATTTTTAGTTTCTTTTTAAATTCTTTGGAAACCACTTGGGTTTGGTTTGATAAGTACTAGGTAAGGTGTGTGAAGGTTTTTTTCCAAACCTCTAAGCAAAGTAGAAAGGCTTAGGGTAAAGTTTTATAAATATAGCCATAGGCACATATACCTTTTTCTTATTTAATTTCTTTTTATTTCATTTTATCTAGTAGTGGTGAAAAGAGGGGTGAGGTCTAGGGTTTAGTGGGGTTCACAAAGGTTCACCACCATTTAGCAAAATTAATAAAGGTAGGGTTCAAGAATTTCCTATTGGGGTTTATATGTTCCCATAGGTCTTTTATTTTATTTTGGTTTCTCAAAAAGGATCCAAAGGATTTTTGGAGAAGGTTAGGGTTTAAGGTTTTTTTTCTTATTTGATTTCTTTCTCCTTTGTTTTATTGGGTTGGTGATCTTCACTTGATCACTTTGGGGTTTTAGGGTTTAGCACATAAGCATAATAACACTCATCATGGCAAGACACAAGATTTGAACAAGATCTATATGTATCAATCTTATTTTAACAAAAGTTTTTGTTGGTTCCAAAATTTGGAACTAGGGAAATTCATTTTGTTTGTTTTGAAATTTTTGGGTTGTTACAAACCCTTCCCCCTTAAACAAATCTCGTCCCGAGATTTTAAGAAAAGTTAGGTTCCTAAGAGAGATTGAGTATTTTCTTAGTAGGAGGACATACTTGGCATGGTCTGGGGTGCTTCCTGAGCTTCAGTGGCAGTCATGTGGTAGAGACGGCCGTTGTTGTTGTTCTGGTTCCTTCTTCCGGCAAAGCGACGCTGTTGCTGAGCAGGTGCAGCGGTATTGGCGGCAATCCTGGCAAGCTTCTTGGGGCACTCCTTGGAGAAGTGACCCACAACTCCACATTCATAGCAGTTGACGGTGGACTTGTCTTTGGGGTTGACGGGGGTAGCATTGCTTCCAGTCCTTGGGGCAGTATTGGGGTTGTTGTTGTTTCCATTGTTGTTGCTGTTGTTGGGGCGGTTGTTGTTGTTGTTGTTGTTCCCTCCGGGCTTCGGGGGTCCTCCGTTGTGGTTGGTGTAGTTGGGGCGATAATTCTGGGCAGGGGGCTTGTTGTATCTTGGGGTGAATCCTCCAGAGGAGTTGTTGCGATACTTCTGGTTATGGTGGGGTCCACTCTGGTTCATCATTCTGCGCTTGCGGTTCTCGCTGGCCTGATGCAGCTTTCCTTCCATCTGTATGGCTGAGTCCACGAGGGCTTCTAAGTCAGCGAACGGAACGTTCACTAACACAGTCTGCATCTCGTCGTGCAGTCCGTTCAGAAATCTTTCCTTCCGCTTCTCATTGGTGTCGGTCTCATCCGGGGCGTACCTTGACAGAGTAAGAAACCTGTCGCGGTATTCCACCACGGACATTCTTCCTTGCTTGAGTTCACGGAACTCGTCTCTCATCTTCTTAATCAGTCCTTGGGGCACATGGTATTTGCTAAACTTCAGCTTGAAGTCTTCCCAAGTCATCATTTGTCCTGCATTCATGGCACGGGTGCTGGTCCACCAAGCTCTGGCTGGTCCTGCTAAGTAGTGCGTGGCAAACAGTACTTTTTCAGCGGCTTCAACTTGCGCAACTTCGAGGTTGTTCTCCATTGTCTGGAGCCAGTCATCAGCGTCTAGGGGTTCTTCAGTTTTGTTGAACATCGGAGGGTTGGTGTGCTGAAAGTTCTTCAGCTTTGACCCCGGCTGATCGTGGTTTCCATGGCCTTGGTTGTTCTGAGCTATCTGTTGCAGTGCGGTAATGTTGGCTTGGCGTTCAGCTCTCTCGACTTCTCGGTCTGCCATCATTGTCTGCAGCAGTTGCATCATGGCATCCTGGGTGGTGTTGCGGGTTGGTGGGGCCATCTGAACATTGAGGTAGATGATAAGATAAGAGGGAAATTTCTATGGTTTGTTTTGTTAAAAATTTTAAAAGTTCACAATTTGAAAATTTGAGTAGTGTTGTGGGGGTAAAAACCAACAACACTTTTTCATTCATACCAAGCATCACATATTACAAATCTAACACACCGTTGGTTTGAAGAACCATTCATCGTTCTACGATACAAGGGGGATCCTGATACAACTCACACCTACTTAAGTGCTGGGGTGATACTACTCTTCAGGGTGAATTCTTCTTCTTCACGGGTGAGGTGCTTGGCGAGAGGCGAGGGCGTTGTCCAAATCCCTGCGGGTTTTGTACTGCCTGAAGTCCTGAGGTGCTTCAGAGGGGTTCATCTTTGGTTGTGGTGGGGGCATGGTCATCGGTCTTCCCATGGAGTCATGTCTTGGGTAGTAGATGAAGCGAGTGTTCTTGATCTTGTCCTCATTTTGTCCACACAGACGGGAAATTGCTTCTTGCATAGCTTTGTCTAGTCCTTCCTTCCAAGTGTTTCCCGTTACAGAAAACCATATGGTTTCCCATACTGGGGCATCAAGCTTCCTTCGTAGATCAGTAGAAACGTCCCACCGAGGTGGTTCTCCTAACTGAGCTTGGAGGGGTATTCCGAAGAACTCGGGATACGGGTGTCCTAGATAGTCCACCAGTTGCTTCAACTCCTTTTCGAAACTTTTGTCGTCTCCGGATCCAAGCTTATAGGACTCCCATTGGTACTTCATCTGTGAGCAAGTAGGATAAGTAAGTTAAAGAAGTGATCAAGGGTGCAAAATTTTATGTAGTGCTACCAAGAAAAAGTAGAGCATGAATTTCTCGTTTTGAAAAAGATTTCAAGGTTAAGAGGGAGAATAAGTTTTTCACAAATATTCACTTCTTTGGTTTTGAAACTAAGTTTTACAGACGTCCATTCTAACTAGGGTCTCCTAAGGTCAACAATGGCTCTGATACCAACTTGTCAACACCCGGATTTTTAAGTCCAGATGCCTATTATGCCATTCATCGCAATCCCAGGAATATCGTTTTTGCGAGACATAATAGATTAATATCACAACACATCATTCATTACAACGCATAATTGTCTTACAACAAGGGATCACATGATCCAGTCTCATTACAATAGTAGATGATCTATTGATCAATTACAAAACACATAGCGGAAGCGAAGTAGCGTAGTAGTAGTCCATCTATTTCACAGGCAACTGTTGACGTCAGGAGTGATCCTAGTTGTCGTAGACGTCCTGCTGTCCTTCTTCCGGGTTCTGGTACTCCTCTTCATAGTCTGGCCATTTGAATAGCCAGGGACAAAGCCATGAGTACTTTAAAGTACTCGCAAACTAATACTAAGGTAAACACTATCAACTATAGAAGGGGATGCTAAGCTCTAGTTTCATTTGCATAAAGCCAATTTTAGTTCACAAAACATTTAGTAAAAAGCCTCTTCATTCGCTAACTAACTCAAGTGGGAACATTAGTGTCATTCCCACAACTCAGTTGTGATTCAAGTCAAATTCACCATTCACCCTTTTCAAGTTCAAGTCACAAGTCACCCTTCACATGTCACATTTTGAAAATGGTCTGATGACGGAACAGTATGGCCTTTCCAACCGTCCATAACCGTGGACGCGGCTATTCGAATAGATCTACACTCTGCAGAGGTCGTACACTTGTGCCACAACATTTGCAATAATCCGTCAGGGTTAACTGGCCCTGATTTACCACACTCCGTGTGCGGACTACCAACCATAACCTTTCACTTACATATCCTAGTATAGGCATCTCTCCCCATGAGCTTGGCCTCCCAGTGAAGACAAACTGTCAGCCTGGGAACTGCACAGGGCTTGGGCCGGACATTCACCTCATTTCACGTCATATCACATCACTTCACTTTTGTAGAGGCAGCCTCCAGCATAACCCCGATGACGCTTGTTTAGAGGGAACCCATACTAAGATACATAAACTTCTAGTTAAGCCCTACCCATATCAGGTATTGTGGGGGTACTTGCAAAATTGGAATGGTATCGCATCCAAACCCAACCATCAGTTTTTGTAAAATTCACCAAGTCATTCACCAGTCATATTCATCTTCAAAATCTTTCAATAGAATGACTCATCATTCCAAGGTTTTCAAAGTCTTTTCATTTCACAAGTTCCCATCTAGAGTAGTCAATTTTGATATTGAGCGCTAGCAACTAGTCCTGAGGGATGCTAAATATCTTGGAGCTTGCTAGGCTAATTTTGATACTCTTGTAGTACTCTATTTCTAGACCAAAGTTAACTATAAAAGCAAGTTATAAATAATCAAAAACCAAAGCTTGTAAGAATAAAACTGGGAAATAGGATCATAAGCATAAAGTAAAAAGTAGTGGTGAGTGTGCCTTGCTCTAGTAGAGCTTTTGCACTTTGCAAGACTATTAGCTTGCAAGGGTGTTAGCTTGCATTGGTAATAGCTTTCAAAATAACATAGCTTGCATTGGTAATAGCATGCAAGAATACTAGCTTGCCTTGAGTGGTGTACTGATCAAAGTGGTCTTCCTCTTCCTGGAAGTAGACTTCCTCCTCCTCTTGATACTCCTCGGTACTAGCGTCTAAAATACGAATACGAGGATACAATCACCAAACAATTCATTGGCTCTTCCCAACATCACATATATTCACACAAACTATTCTATTTACATAATTAATACAATTTGGTGCATTGGTGGTATTGTTTTGAGGAAGAATAATTTCCTCTCATTGAATCTTCTTTAAGATTTAATTTCTCAAATCATCACACATGAATTTATGTTGACCTAGGTCAACCATTCATCATCATCACTTGAGAAAATGATTTAAATGAGGTAGGGATACCTCATACCATTTAATAGTGACTATTATGATTTAAATCTCCAAGTATTTCATGTGAGAGTTTTTGACCCGGGGTTCAAACTTCATATGAAAGTACTTGGGACAAGATTTAAATGAAGTAAAACACCTCATATAATTTACACAAGTAAACTAACATCACTTATTACTATTAAGTGGGTAAAAGTGTTGTTTTCTTATTTAGGAAAATAATTTCCTCTCATATTAATTAAGGTGTTACTTTTAATTATTTAGAGAAATAATTTCCTCTCATCATCTTATTAAGATTTAATTTCTCTCATGGACAATATATGACCTAGGTTGACCAAAGTCAACCTCTTCATACTTATCATTTGAGAAAAAGGATTTAAATGAGGTGAACACCTCATACCTTTTAATCCTAACAAGGTAAAGAGTTAATATCATCAACAATTCAGGTGAGACCTAAATGACCAGAGTCTCAACCTCAATTTGAATTGTTCAAGACAATATTTAAATGAGAGGAACACTCCCATAAGTTTTAAATAATTTGTTGGAACAATTTAAAAAAGCTACTAAGGCAAACATTTAATATTAAGTGAACAAATGTGAGGCCAAGCAACCAGGGTTATCACACTACTTCATACAACTTGAGAGGATGATTTACATGAGGTGCTACACCTCATACTATTTAAATACTATTTTTGAAAAAGTTTAAATGAGCTAGAAATGGCCAGATAGCCATTATTTGAGTTTAGCCCAAGATCATATGAAACAACTATAGTATTTTATTACATAATAAATTAGACAACATCAAATGTGATTTTTGAGAGGTGGAACCACCTCAAAATAGTTTATGGTTGATTTTTAAGATTTATTTGAAGTTTGAAAAGTTACTGATTTGTTATTTTTACTATTCAAATTCTACAACATATTTTGATTTGAATCCAGTGGCATTGGATATAGTTTTTGATGAGCTTTCCAAATATATAAAATTTGTTGAAATTGGCTCAGTAGATTTGGATCTATTAAATTTTGAATCTAGCATCAGATTGTAAAATAAATGAAAAAGAAATAAACTAGTTTGAATTTCAAACGAGGGCGGGAAATTTAATGGGCCGGCCCAGCTACGCTGGCGATGCGAGCGGGCCGCCTGACAGAGGGCTCCACTGTCAGCGCCACTTAACCAGCCGAAGCGGTACGAGTCTGTCTACACCGTAGGATTAGAAGCGAATCGCACGGCTGGAGTTCATCGTCGACGGCGACGAGAGAGCTCACTGGCGCGGCGACGGTGGGGGGTGGGAGGCTCACCGGCGGCGCGGCGAGGGTCGGCGAGGCGCGGAGAAGACGTTGTCGAGGACGGCGAGTCGAACGGTGGTCGAGGGAGAGCTTGAGGAGGACGCAATCGACGGCGAGTCGCTCAGCACCTCCGCGGCTCCGACATGGCAATTGGACGGCGTCGGCGGCTAATCGAGCAAGGGGAGTGAGCGAGGAGCTTAAGAAGAGGGAGGAGAGCAAGATTGGTGTGGAGAGTGAGCACGGGCAGGTCTCCTTTTATAGCTGCGGGAGTGGCCGAGGGTTGCGGAGCCGGTCGTCGATGACGATGGCGTTACGGTGGGTTACGGGCACTGGCGATGACGCAGGCGTGTAGGCGACGTCCTGGTGAGTGTGTGGGACTTGACGGCGCAGAAAATGGCGGTCTGAGGCGATCGTCATCGTCCTCGCACTCTGGCGGCAGTGGCGGGTGGTCGTCGATCATGGCGTCGGCTACAGGGCGTGCGCGGGCCAGTGGGGTTGTCCGTGAGGGAGCAGGTGACCGGGTGAGTGCGTAAGAGAGAGGGAGAGGACGGGAGGAGGTCAGCACGACGGGGCACAGCGGCGTCCTGTCGCGTCCAGGGTGGCCAGCGTGCGCGTCCTGGCGCGCGTGGACGTTGCTGGGCGCGTCTGGGCACGGCTCGGGCCGGTCAATGCCGACGGCGTCTTGGTCAGGGGCGTGCAGGGTCAACATCAGGAGGGTCAGGGGAAGCTAGGGGACATGTTGATGTGGCCTGGATGGGAGAGGAGAGGGGTGAGCATGGTGAGGTGACAAGAGGCCGGCATGGTTGGGTTCTTGGGTCATGGTGACCAAGGCAAGGGCAGGCAAGTGGTGAAAAGATGTAGTGAAGTGAGAGGGAGGTCCAGGGGTGCAGAGAGGGCTCAGGCTTGGACTTGGTCCAAGGTAAAATGGAGGTATGGGCAACATTCCACACCCTGCCTGCAAGGTGTTCGAGGTAATGCCCGCAAGAAAGTTTTTGTCAAATTTTGGAAATTCTCTTGGTGGATCTCAATCATATATTCATAGAAGTGGAAAGGTGGTGGTGGGGTTCAATTTGGTGAAGAATTGCAAAATGGCAAAAGTGGGATGATCTTCTCTTTATTTCAATGTCTTCACTTGTCTCCTCTATTCTGGTCAACCTAGTCAACCTCTGCAGGGATGGTCAACATGGAAGTTGTTGACCTTGACATGGTCTTGGATGACATGGTCATAGTTGACTAAGTTTGGTTGAGAAATCAGAAGATAAAAGGGTGCAAAGTGGTGAAGATAAAATAGAAGTGACATATGACCATTATCATATGTGAATTGGATTTGAGAATTCCTTTGATTTGATTCTTGTTTCTTTGATGCAATTGTGTTTGTTTATCATATATAAGAGTTTTACAACCAATAGATCAAGCCATGGTGGCCTTGGTTGAAGATTTGCAAATTTGGCTCTATGTGTAATTGAGTGAAGATGGGATTTTCTCACCAATTGATTTCTCTCCATTTGTTTTGACTTTTGTTGACTCTAACGTGATTCTTATGAGTTTAGAAACATTTCCAAACCATTGAATCCATTCAAAAAGGTCTTGATCAAAGAAATGCCAAATTGGCCATAACACATAAGAGGTGAGGTGTTAAGTTTTATTATTTTTGAAAAGGGTTCACCTTGCTTCACTTGGACATGGGTTAGGGTCAATTTGGTGTTATATTAGGTTTGGAGAAGGTTTCACACCATTTGGTCAAGGTAGAAAAGCATAGGTCAAGATTTGGTGAAAAGGGCTATGGTTCTCATATGCCTCTATGCATATGTTGTACTGATTTTTGATTTGAGTGTTCTTGGCCCAATTGATGTTGTTGAGTATTGAAATGGTATTTGGAAGTGATCCAACCATTCACAACAAGTCCTAGGGTCAAACTTCTCAAATTCACAAATTTGCATTTTTCTCTCATATGCCTCTATGGCATTTTTAGTTTCTTTTTAAATTCTTTGGAAACCACTTGGGTTTGGTTTGATAAGTACTAGGTAAGGTGTGTGAAGGTTTTTTTCCAAACCTCTAAGCAAAGTAGAAAGGCTTAGGGTAAAGTTTTATAAATATAGCCATAGGCACATATACCTTTTTCTTATTTAATTTCTTTTTATTTCATTTTATCTAGTAGTGGTGAAAAGAGGGGTGAGGTCTAGGGTTTAGTGGGGTTCACAAAGGTTCACCACCATTTAGCAAAATTAATAAAGGTAGGGTTCAAGAATTTCCTATTGGGGTTTATATGTTCCCATAGGTCTTTTATTTTATTTTGGTTTCTCAAAAAGGATCCAAAGGATTTTTGGAGAAGGTTAGGGTTTAAGGTTTTTTTTCTTATTTGATTTCTTTCTCCTTTGTTTTATTGGGTTGGTGATCTTCACTTGATCACTTTGGGGTTTTAGGGTTTAGCACATAAGCATAATAACACTCATCATGGCAAGACACAAGATTTGAACAAGATCTATATGTATCAATCTTATTTTAACAAAAGTTTTTGTTGGTTCCAAAATTTGGAACTAGGGAAATTCATTTTGTTTGTTTTGAAATTTTTGGGTTGTTACACCCACCGGCGGGCAGCGACTGTCAACACGGTAGAGCCGGGAAGAGCCTAGAGCTGCGGCTGGCTGAGACCCCTCCGAGCGACGGCCCGCAATGCTCTTCTGGTCACACGTCCGATGCGAAGTGCAAGGGCGTGCCACCTGACCTATACCTGGTCAGGAAGGTGATGGGGATGCCTCGCTTAGTTTCCTGCAGGGCATACACGTAAACATTAAATCCGAGCCTCGATCGGCTCTCAGGTTATCCTGTGGATCGGCTCAAAGAGCCGATCCACCCATGATTCGTACGAGGTGCACGAATATATGGTGATCCTGCTTGATCAAGATAAAGCTAATTAGATCTACGACGATTTAGGGTTTTCACCGCATAATCGGATCATCCTACTCCAGGTTGGGCCTCGCGGCCACGCACAGTGATCGTAAGCCAATCCTAAACAAGGCCTAAAAACCAACATGAAGTTGATCCTCGGAACATCCTGTTTAGGACTTGCGAACGCCACCCTACGTGCCGCTGGATCCTCCACCCCTTTGTAAGGCCTAACTATTGCAGATATTAAACTAATCCTTGCAGAGCAAGGAGCAACCGTAACGGATCAGATCTACTAAATAATGATCAAGCGGGGTGCCGCCCCCACACCTGAGATAGGTGCGAGGGCGGCTAGACATGCAAGGGTTGCACTACGTAAGCATGTTATACGAAGAACTATGCTAACCCTATGATAACTACGTTGCTCGCCATCAAAGACGCTTCAGTACGAGCAACGCATGAACAACGTGGGGCTTGTGCTGCCTAGATCGCAAGATGCGATCTAGGCAGCATGTCGCTTACCTGATAGAAACCCTCGAGACGAAGGAGTTGGCGATGCGCCGAGATTGGTTTGTTTTGGGTTGAACGTGAGTTGTTGTTTATTCCATAAACCCTAGATACATATTTATAGTCCGTAGACTCTCTAATCGTGGGAATAGTCCCAACCGGGCACGGGCCCAATTCTAACTAACCGACACGTATCCTACTATGTTACAGATACAAGGGCAAACTAGCCCAAACTTGCTAAACAAGGCCGATTCACGTATATTCTTCAACATAAAATCTTCAAGTCCACCTTGGTCGCGGCCCACCTCCGACTTGGTCAAATTCTGGTGATAACACATGCCCCCCTGGTTTTGGAAATGACATTTCCAAAATCACTATGCTTTTTCGTCGGGTCATGTCGTGGCAGAGCAGAACCATTGCAGCATTTTTCGTCATGATGCCCTGTCTTCTCGTCTATTCCACGTGATTTGACCGTTGTCTTTGGGCACTGCCTCCTCGAAAACTGCTGTGGCATTGAATTTTTTCACCATAGCCCCCTTTTATTTAACCGCTCTGAGCAGTTCGCCACTTCGTCATCCTGCTCTGTTCTGGCCATCGGCACCAAAAAACCCCCAATCTCCCACGGCCATGACCTCCTCTTCTTCCTCTTCCTCATCGGCCTTTCACGACTCCTCTTCCGAGCTTTCCTACGGGTCCTCCTCCTCCCGCGAGACGCCGCCGGACATCCGCGCCCCAGAAGCATGGGACCTGGAGGACCACGCCTCCTCCATCTGGTCCGAAGACGACCAGTCCCTGACCAGCGGGGACGAAGATCTTCAGTTCCTTGCCGTCGGGGAACTGGAGTCGGAAAGTGAGGACGACCAGTTCCCCTGGGACGGCTGCCCCACCTCTGAAGAAGAGGAAGAGGAAGACGACGACGACGACTCCCTCGAGGGCTACCCGCCAGCGAAACGCCTCCGCATGTGGTGGGACGACGACAGCAGCGACGATGAAGACGGAGATGAAGCTCCCGTAGAAGGCTATGGGAGCAGCGACGAGGAACCCATCGGCAGCAGTGCCGATGAGAGTTCCGAGGATGCCGACGAAGGAAGCGATGGCCCGTAGATTAGGATCTACTAGTGTAGGCCTAGCAGTAGTAGATTGGTCAATAGACCCTTCTTTTGTTCTTCCTTCCTGAGAAATCGGCTCTTTCTTTGTAAGAAATCCCCTTATCAATGAAGAAAATCCCTTAATTAATTTCACTCCCTTGCCGATTGTCGAATGGAGTTGTCGTACAAGGAGCCGATAGCAGAACATCGGCTCATATTGCTGTCTGAGGCCAAGCTGTTGTATAAACAGGCCTAAGTCGCGCCCAAACCATTAGACTGAATCCCTCAGCAATCATTAGGAGATCTCACGTCGTGGTCAGGAAGCTGTTGTATAAACTTATTCCGCTATGTTTTCTGAAGTCGATGCCCGTGCGTCGGCTGTACTTGCATACTGTTAATCTCCACACGTTTTCTCAAGTCGATGTCTGTGCATCGGCTGTGATTTTTTTTTTTACTGGCCGATTCTGAAATTGGCCCCCACATCTTACTGTCCATCATCCCACATGCTTGGGAAATATTTCTTGAGGTGTCGACCATTAACAGCCACTGGGAACTTTTCGCCGCTCAACTCCTCCAGCATGTATGCATTACCCTTCAAGGCCTGGACAACTTTGTACGGACCGTGCCAATTAGGAGACCATTTGCCATATGCCTTATCCCTGGTTCCCAATGGTAACACAGCTTCCCACACAAGATCACCAACTTGGAACTCCTTTGGCCTAACCTTTTTGTTGTAAGCACGAGCCACCCTGGCTTTGTTCTCCTTAATCTTCTCCAACGACCAAAGCCTGAGTTCTGTTGCGTCCTCAATAGTGTCGCTCATCAAAGCTGCATATTCTTCAGCTGTCAGATCATTCTGAAACGTGACACGTCTTGATCCAGCCGTAATTTCCCAAGGCAATACGGCTTCCTGTCCATAGACAAGCTGGTACGGTGAAGTCTTTATAGCTCCATGGCACGACATGCGGTAGGCCCATAATGCTTCTGATAACTTCTCATGCCAATCCCGAGGGTTCTCGTCAATTTTTCTCTTGATCAGCTTGATCAGACTCTGATTGGACGCCTCGGCCTGCCCGTTAGCTTGAGCATAGTACGGGGATGATCGGATCAATTTAATCCCTAAGTCATCACAGAACTTTCTGAATTCTTTAGAAGTAAAGACCGAACCTCCATCGGTCGTGATAGTTTGGGGAATCCCAAACCTATGAATGACGTGTTCTTTCACAAACTTGATCACATCTTCTGATTTCACCTTTTTCATAGGGACGGCTTCCACCCACTTAGTGAAGTAATCTGTGATAACCAAAATCCATTCATGTTTTTTACCTGACGCCGGATGGATTTTGCCGATCATATCCATGCCCCACCCCGAAACGGCCAAGGCTTGATGATGGGGTTTCATCGCTGATGCTGGCACCATCTGAATCTTTCCAAACATCTGACACGCTTGGCACCCCTTGTAATAATTGAAGCAATCTTCAAGCATAGTGGGCCAATAAAACCCTGATCGCCTGATCAACCACTTCATCTTATGAGCCGACTGATGCGTTCCACAGGCGCCTTCATGCACCTCATGTAAGAGCCGATTAGATTCAGTCGGTCCTAGGCACTTGAGTAGCAACCCTTCCAACGTCCTGTAAAACATGTCGTCTCCTATAAGGACATACTTCATGGCTCTGTATCTTACCCGTTTAGGTGCCCCCCGAGCCGAATCTTTCAGATAATCGAAGATCTCGGCTCTCCAATCATCCTGTTCCAGGAATTGTATCCGAACTTCCGATCCGTCACCGTATCTATGTAGCCTGACGCCATTTGCGCGAGATTATTGGCGTCGGTATTCTGGGATCTTGGGATCCAATTAAAGTTGATGTACCGAAACTGTGTCATCAACTCACGGCATTCCACCCAATATGGGAAAAGTGATTCACTTTCGCAATTATATTCATCCGTGAGCTGGTTAATCACCAACTTTGAGTCTCCAAAGAGCTCCACAGCTTCCGCTCCAGCTTCTAATAGCAACTCCATTCCCTTGCGTATTGCCTCATATTCTGCTACGTTGTTGGTGCAAGGGGTGGATAATCTGATGGAGAAGGAGTATTCTGCCCCCCGAGGCGACACAAGCAGAATGCCGATGCCACAACCACCGTCACAAACCGATCCATCGAAGAACATAGCCCATGCACGTATAGATAATGCTGCTATATTGGTACTGATCCGTTCAGCGATGAGATCGGCCAACGCTTGGCCCTTGACTGCCTTCGCCGGCTGGTACCGGAGATCAAATTCTGACAACGCCAACATCCACTTACCGAGTCGGCCTTTCAAAACAGGGGCCGACAACATGTGCTTGACAACATCTGATTTACAGATGACGATGATCTCTGCCGTCAGAAGGATGTGATGAAGCTTAGTGCAGGTAAAGAACAGGCAGAGGCAAAGTTTCTCGACCTCAGGATATCTTGTCTCCGCGTCCAGCATCCTTCTGCTGAGGTAGAAAACGACTCTCTCAACGCCATCGTAGAGTTGCACCACCACCGAAGCAATGGACGTGTCAGCTACTGACAGGTAGATGTAGAATGGTCTGTCTTGCTGGGGCGGAACTAGTACAGGCGGCGTCGTCAGATATCGCTTAATTTCATCAAACGCCTGTTGCTGTTCTGCCCCCCAGTGAAACTCGTCGTCAGATTTAGTCTTCACCAACGCCATGAACGGCTCGATTCGTCCTGACAGATTAGAGATGAACCGCCGGACGAAATTGATCTTGCCGATGAGGCGTTGGAGCTCCTTTTTCGTGGTTGGCGGCTGCATGGTACGCACAGCCTCCTGACTTTTCAGGCCGATCTCAATTCCCCGTTCATGAACCAGAAAACCTAGGAATTGACCAGCCGTCACGCCAAAGGCACACTTCTTCGGATTCATTCTCAGCCCGAATTTCCGAGTTCGGTCTAGGACGCGCCGTAGATCGTCCAAGTGCCCCTCCATGGAGACCGATTTGACCACCACGTCGTCGATATAAATCTCCACCAACTTGCCGATCAGATCATGAAATATATAATTCATGGCTCGTTGGTACGTTGCACCAGCATTCTTCAGCCCAAAGGTCATGACCACGTACTCGAACAAGCCTACTGCCCCTGGTACCCTGAACGCGGTCTTGTGTATATCTTCTGGAGCCATGAAAATCTGATTATAACCGGCGTTGCCATCCATGAAGCTCAACACCTTGTGGCCAGCAGCGGCGTTTATCAATGTTTCTGCCACGGGCATTGGGTATTCGTCCTTTGGGGTGGCTCTGTTAAGATCTCGGAAATCGATGGCCACGCGCCATCGGCCGTCCTTCTTCTCCACCGGAACGATACTGGAGATCCACTCAGCATACCTGCATGGCCTGATGAATCCAGCGGCCAACATTTTCTCGATCTCCTTCTTGACTTCTTCCAGGATTTCGGCCCTCATCTGACGTGCTCGTTGTTGAAACGGCCGAAACCCTTTCTTAAGGGGGAGCCGATGCTCAATGATGCTCCTGTCCAACCCAGGCATCTCCGTGTAATCCCATGCAAAGCAATTTGGGTATTCCTTCAACAGGGCTATCATCTGTCCCCTGAGCTGTGGATCCAACTTCTTGCTGATAAAAGTAGGTCGAGGCTTATCCCCAGGACCGATGTCGACTTCTTCTAGCTCATCAGCTGATGTAAACCCGTACCCTAGCTTCCCGTCACCTGTGAGGTCGACACCACATACCGGGAGAGCAGGTGATGCGGATACTACGGGCCGATTACTAGCATCGGCTTCTACCTTAATCATCACCAAGATGTTTTGGCGGTGTCGGGGCCGATCGCATGGAGCAGCCTCTTCCTTATCTTTGCCACGAGAGCAGTTGCCCTCGCCCTTATCTCCATCAAGGGGGTGTCCCAGTTCTATCATGTTGATATCGAACGAGTGCCCTGGTTGGCACCTCCCAGGGCAAGTACCGTTGATCCTGTCAACGGTACGCGACGGTGAATGAGGCACTCCTGGTGCCGCCGATGTGCACGACAACGGCAGACGGGGCTGGAGTGGCACTTTTCCTCGGTAGGTCCTGAGAGCTGGCTCTAACAGAGAGTGCTGATTCTTCATGACCTCCTTGACCATCCGAACGGCGACATGCTCCAAAGTATTCACCAGGCTCTCGGAATGGAGACGCAACGAGTGAGCCACCATGCCACCAATCTCCTGGCGCACGGCCCTGGTACGTTCCTCTGACGGGACAGATAGATCCACTTCATCGAGTGCGCCCTCCGGTGAGAACCCCTTCCGCCTGACGCCATACGCACGGGTTCTGTGATATGAGCCGATGAGGTCGGCTTCGAGGGTGACTTTGATCTCGTCATACCTCTTCTTGAGCTCGTCAGGCAGCTCCTCGTAGGTGACTGGCGTGCCGTCCGCCATCTCAGATGTAGATGGCGATGTGGTTGATGTAGACGATCGTCCCACCGGGCGTGCCAGAATGTGTTGACTGCCAAAACCCACCGGCGGGCAGCGACTGTCAACACGGTAGAGCCGGGAAGAGCCTAGAGCTGCGGCTGGCTGAGACCCCTCCGAGCGACGGCCCGCAATGCTCTTCTGGTCACACGTCCGATGCGAAGTGCAAGGGCGTGCCACCTGACCTATACCTGGTCAGGAAGGTGATGGGGATGCCTCGCTTAGTTTCCTGCAGGGCATACACGTAAACATTAAATCCGAGCCTCGATCGGCTCTCAGGTTATCCTGTGGATCGGCTCAAAGAGCCGATCCACCCATGATTCGTACGAGGTGCACGAATATATGGTGATCCTGCTTGATCAAGATAAAGCTAATTAGATCTACGACGATTTAGGGTTTTCACCGCATAATCGGATCATCCTACTCCAGGTTGGGCCTCGCGGCCACGCACGGTGATCGTAAGCCGATCCTAAACAAGGCCTAAAAACCAACATGAAGTTGATCCTCGGAACATCCTGTTTAGGACTTGTGAACGCCACCCTACGTGCCGCTGGATCCTCCACCCCTTTGTAAGGCCTAACTATTGCAGATATTAAACTAATCCTTGCAGAGCAAGGAGCAACCGTAACGGATCAGATCTACTAAATAATGATCAAGCGGGGTGCCGCCCCCACACCTGAGATAGGTGTGAGGGCGGCTAGACATGCAAGGGTTGCACTACGTAAGCATGTTATACGAAGAACTATGCTAACCCTAACACATCTATGATAACTACGTTGCTCGCCATCAAAGACGCTTCAGTACGAGCAACGCATGAACAACGTGGGGCTTGTGCTGCCTAGATCGCAAGATGCGATCTAGGCAGCATGTCGCTTACCTGATAGAAACCCTCGAGACGAAGGAGTTGGCGATGCGCCGAGATTGGTTTGTTTTGGGTTGAACGTGAGTTGTTGTTTATTCCATAAACCCTAGATACATATTTATAGTCCGTAGACTCTCTAATCGTGGGAATAGTCCCAACCGGGCACGGGCCCAATTCTAACTAACCGACACGTATCCTACTATGTTACAGATACAAGGGCAAACTAGCCCAAACTTGCTAAACAAGGCCGATTCACGTATATTCTTCAACATAAAATCTTCAAGTCCACCTTGGTCGCGGCCCACCTCCGACTTGGTCAAATTCTGGTGATAACATATCCTGCTGATTTACTGCTAAGAAGTGTGCACTCTTCGTCAACCAGTCCACGATTACCCATATCATGTCCTTCTTTTTATTAGTCATGGGTAGTCCGGTGATGAAATCCATTCCTATCTCCTCCCATTTCCATTCTGGAATTGGTAAAGGGTGTAACTTTCCTGCCGGACTTTGATGTTCAGCTTTCACTCTTTGGCAGGTATGGCATTCCGCCACATATTGTGCTATCTCTCTATTCATGTTATTCCACCAGAATAATTCCTTGAGATCCATTTACATCTTTGTACTTCACGGATGTATAGAGTACGGTGTTTGATGTGCTTCCCGGAGTATAACTTCCTTGATTTCATCAATATCCGGAACGCAAATCCTTTTCTGGAACCATAATGATCCCGACTCTCCTCGGTGAAATTTTGATGGTCTTCCCTCATCAATCCTCCTCATCTCCTCCACGATGAATGGATCGTCCAATTGACCCATGATTATCTCATTCTTTAAGTTAACACTTAACTCATCGGCTACTTGTAAAGCCGATAATCCTTCATGAGCTTCTTTCTCCCAAAGTTGTATTTGGGCTTGGCTTATTTCCTTCCTCAACTCCGGTGATAACTCTTGTTCCACTCCTCCAGTGCTCTTTCTACTCAAGGCATCTGCTTCAACATTAGCCTTTCCTGGAGTATAATTGATGGTCAAATCATAATCATTGATTAGTTCAAGCCATCTTTTCTGACTCATATTGAGTTCCTTCTGAGTGAAGGAGTACTTGAGACTCTTATGATCCATATAGAGCTCACACTTGGCTCCATAGAGAAAATGTCTCCAAGTTTTCAGTGCAAAAACTACTGCTGCTAACTCTAAATCATGTGTTGGATAGTTCACTTCATGAGGTCTGAGTTGCCTCGATCCATAAGATATTACTTTTCGATCCTGCATGAGTACGCAACCCAATCCATGTTTGGATGCGTCACAGTACACGGTGTAATCCTTGCCAACTTCCAGAACTGCTAACACCGGTCTGTGGTGAGTTTCTCTTTCAGAGTCTGAAAACTCTTCTCACACTCATCAGACCACACAAATGGTGTGTTTTTCCTTAATAGCTTAGTCATCGGTCCTGCTATCTTGGAGAATCCTTCAATGAATCTCCGATAGTATCCTGCCATTCCTAGGAATCCTCGGATTTCCTTGACAGTCTTGGGTGCTTCCCAATCTAAAACTGCTGCTACCTTGCTCGGGTTAATGGCTATTCCATCCTTGCTAATGACATGACAAAGAATTCTACTTGATCTAGCCAAAACTCACACTTGCAGAATTTGGCATAGAGTTGATGTTCTCTTAGTGTTTGCAACACTATTCTCAGATGTTCAGCATGTTCAGCTTTATCTTTGGAATATATCAAGATATCTTCGATGAATACGATGACAAACTTGTCTAGACATGGCATGAAGATCTTATTCATAAGATTCATGAAGATTGCTGGGGCATTGGTTAATCCAAAAGATACTACTAGGTATTCATGATGTTCGTACCTCGAGACAAAGGCTGTTTTCGGAACGTCTTCCTTCTTGATCTTTATCTGATGATAACCGGACCTTAGATCAATTTTGGAAAAGACTCCCGCGCCTCTAACTTGATCAAATAGATCTTGTATGCTAGGAAGTGGGTACTTGTTCTTGATAGTGACATTATTTAAATTCCTATAGTCTCCGCACATCCTTCTGCCTCCATCTCTTTTATCCACGAAAATAACAGGTGGTCCCCATGGTGAGATACTCTCCTGTATGAATCCTTTTTGTTCCAAGTCATCCAATTGTTCCTTGAGTTCTTTCAACTCCTTAGGCCCCATCTTGTATGGTGCCTTAGCAATCAGAGCTATTCCTGGAATTAGGTCGATAGTAAACTCTATCTCCCTATCTGGTGGCATTCCAGGTAATTCCTTAGGAAAACCATCCTGGAATTCATTCACTACAGGTATATCCTCCAGCTTTACTTCCTTCATGCTATTCAACTGTAGCTCTACTTCAATCCGTGTATGCTTATCTCCTTGATAGATCATTCTACTTCCATCGGGGCTTTTCAAAGACACAGTCTTGTTCACACAGTCGATCAATGCTCCATTCGCCTCTAACCAGTTCATACCAAGAATGACATCAATGTCCTTCACCGGTAAAATGAACAGGTCTGCGTCAAACGCGCATTTATTGATCATAATGACTTGTCCTTGTTTGGTGTGGGTTACTACTATCGTTCCCCCGCGGAAAGTATAGTTATGGGTGTATCTAACTTAGTGCAACTAATCCCAAGTTTGATGATGAATTACTGAGAAATGAATGATGTAGTTGCACCCGTATCAAAAAGTACTTTGCCAGGATGAGTAAGTATCTGAAGCGTACCTATCACTGCCTGATCGGAGTTCACCACCTCCTCCAAGCTGGTGCAGTTCAACTTGCCGAAGGGTTTCTTGTTCTTCCAGTTCCCTCCGGTGTTTCCTCCTCGGCTTCCTCCTCCTCCTGACTGTCCTCCTCCATTCTTATTCTTAGGGCAATCCCTAAGCATGTGTCCTTCCTCACGACAACCAAAGCAGATTATCCTTGGCCTCTTGCAATCCTTGGAAACGTGTCCTGGTTTCCCACAGCTTCGGCAAAATATCTGGTTTGCCGACTGATATCCTTGGTTCCTCCTCTGGTTGTTGTTGTTGTTGTACCTCGGCTTGAAACTCAAGCTGGTATTGGGCTTGTTGATGACAAACCTCTTAGGCTCAAATTTGGCCTTCTTTCTCTTTTCATCCTGCAGTTGTTTGAAATCATCTTCCAGAGTGATGGTTGCATCCACCAACTCCTGGAACTCTGTTGCTCTCATCATTCTGAGATGTACCTTGAACTGGGGATTTAATCCCCGCATGAACCTCTTTTTCTTCTTGTCCTCGGTGTTGACCTCCTCAACAGCATACCAGGACAACTTCCAAAACTCCCTGACATAAGTCAGGATGGCCTTATCTTTCTGCTCGAGACTTTCAAATTCTTGACGCTTCAGTTCTACTATACTTTCAGGGACATTGGATTCCCTGAACTTCCTCTTGAACTCCTCCCAGGTGAATACCTTCTCAGCCGGATAAACGGCTACTATATTATCCCACCATGATGCGGCGGGTCCACACAACAAGTGTGTTGCATATCTGACCTTCTCCAGGTCATTGCATCCGACAGTATTGAGCTTTCGCTCCGTGTCCATCAACCAATCCTCCGCGTCCATTGGTTCGGGCGCGTATGTGAAGGATATTGGCTTTGTATTCTGGAAGTCTGACAGAGTGACTCCCGGATTGTCGGGCCTCTCCACCCTGTTCTGCTGAAGCAGCTCCTGGAAGAACTTGTTTTGCTGCTCCATCGTCATACGTTGCCTTTCCTCCAACATTTGCATTTATTGGAGGAAATTCTGCTGCGTCATGGGTGGTGGTGGTGGTGGAAACTGGTTTCTGGCAGCCTCTTCAGCCTCTTCCTTCTGCTTGGCCTCGCGCTCGATGCGCCGTGCTTCGCTCTCCTCACCCGTCAATCCCGACATATCCCCCTAGTTCTGCAACACAAAGTGGTACTCATAGTTACTCCATGCGCAAGTTTTCTGAGCTCAACTTTGTGCACAGAACTAGTCACGCAATGGAAATCAAGAAGCAAATCCAAATCATACCAAACATATACCATGTATATACATACTTAAGTGGTTTTATTACAATACTCCGTGACAATGTGAGTATGCAAACTCACTTATTGAAGTATATGTACAAATTTCTACAAATATTACACACTACAATACATGTGGTACTATTGTATTGTAGTCTCGCCTCCCTTGGTGGTCTCTAGTCGCACTTCACTCCCGGTACATCCCAGGCTTCCATCCGGTCGAACGTGTCGTCCTCCTGACAGAATCTGGAACGTAGGGTCTCCCCGTAGGCTGGTAGTCGGAATCAGAGGATGATCCCAGGGAGAAATCTGTGTTCATGAATTGATTATTCAAAACATCATAATCCACCCATTGGGTGTTCTCCCCTGTGACTCCGCCATAGGTATTTCCACCATCAGTATCTGACTCAATCAGTATAGGGTACTCCTCATAGTCACCCCTATTATACTGATAGTCCTGGAACTGGGTTGTGACGTCCTCATTCATCTCAGAATTACCTCTGACTGGATCGCCAGAGTTTCCAGTGTCTGACCCCCAACGCCAACCTGTTGAGTTCTCTATAGGAGTCTCGGAACGCTGATGGTTTCCGGATTCCTCTCCACCCTCATATCCTCTACGGGAACTACTAGGATAGTACCTAGGTGTAATGGGTGTGGTTTGTAGTTCGGGATGGTCAATACTAATGTAATCACCAGCTGAATAAACTGGTGTGTGAACCTCATTCTCCATGGGTTCCTTCCCCTTAGTCTCCTCCTTGGGCTCAGTGAACTCTTCTAGCAGTGTATCAATTGCCCCCGACAGATGTCGGTTCAACTGAAAGAACAATGACAGTAAGTTGCGGCTATTGTCCATGTACTTAGCGGCTTCTGCTGGTTTGCATTTTGCAAATTTGAAGTGGTTAAGCATAGGATCATCATCCTCCTCCATATGAGGAATGTGAGAGAATTCGGAACCCATAAGCTCTTTCGTCTTATGTTCCCGAATATCAGTGATGGCTCTCATAATGGCTATGTGGTAGGCTGTTTGGATAGTTCTAGCCTCACCTGCTGGCATCACTATACTCATTCCTAGGGATTCTGGAAGTCTTAGTCCTACCCTACACTTCGCCAATACCGTACCGTCATAGTACATGTATTTCCTTACTTGGATCTAGGGATCACACCCAAATTCAAGTAACATGGCACGAAGAATGTCCGCGAGTCCTCCTTCATAGTCACTCAATGTTGACTCCATCACTTTCACGTTATGTCCCAAACGTGATCTTGCCATAGTTGGCTGTAGAATAGAAAGAATATTATATTAGTAATAATGCATCATAATAGAGATAATAAAGAATTATCGCACTAAAAGATATGATTGTTTTATTCTCAAGTGAATATACACCATATTTTTAGAGAATTCTTTACCAATCCTATTTGACTCCTAACGTTCTGTCCCATTTACTAGGTTCCAACCTAAGGTCAAAGCTTTTGCTCTGATACCAACTGTGGTGACCCTGCACACCATTGCATATTGTAGTATGCCAGTCGTTGATATAACATTCACGAAGTACCATTCCGCAAATATTACATCCCTCAGAGTAGTACAACAGAACATAGCAGGTCCATAACTCATTCATTTGTTATTACAAGCATAATGTACATATCATCTCGAAGCTCCTCTTGGGTCCTAAGAGGAATACTCCTGGGTTCGAGGCGAACCCAACTTAACTTATAATACAGAAGTCTTACTAGGTTATACATTTATTCCCTCGAGCAGTTAAGTACTAAGAGTTCGTACTGCTCGGATACTACTACTACTTGGTTGGTCTAAACTTGCTCTCCTCCGGAACCCTCCCCGGTTCCGTAGACTATAAGGTAGTCTACACCTTCAACACCTCCAAAGAGGTCTGGTTCTTCATAGCCGATGACTTCGGCCCCTTCAGGGTTGTCGTTGTCCTCCTCCAGATGGTTCAGACAATCTAAGCAGGGTATTTAAGAGTGGTATGAGTACGAGCGTACTCAACAAGTTCATTATAGAAAAGAGGTGTTTCATGCACTAGCTACGATATTAGACCAGAAAGTCTAATACCAATGCAGGTTTTGATAAACATTTCTTCAAGAGGTTGGTTTTGTTCCAAAGAACTATGTCCGTCAGCCTTCACCGGTTCACTAGAATTTCATGGAGTTCCTTTCCGGCAGCGTTCGCAGTTCCAAATCCCGGAACAGGGAGTGACAGGTCATGATTCATTACACTCTGCAGAGGTGTGTTGCTTTACCCATAAGAGATCTTAACCTTGGTGCCAACCGGGCAACTTTCCCATCCACACTTCCTTCGGTGTGAGGCCCGGTATAAGGTCATAGCCAATCATATTCCTCCGCTACCTCGCACACCCACCCTTTGTTGCATACCCCGACCCTGGGTCCTTGCCGGTCCCGTTATACCAATTAAGGATGGACCCCGGCCACGACAACAGTTCTGGGCTCATACCATAAACTCCTTCGCCGGTAGCTGCAACCCATCATAGACCGCAATATCGTGGGGAACTTTAGGCTTCCCCAGCCTACCGCTTGCCCCCGACAGATGACAAGTGTCTACAGTAAAGCGCGTCCGTTGATGTACAAGAGGTGGAAATACGATTGACTATTCTGTCCCACTCCAGATCTTATGGTTAACACGGGTATTACGGCACAAGAATCACTGGACGACATTTGTTGTTTAATCCTAGATGGATATAAACCCTTCCAATGGAACCTCCACCATATCAACACAATCCATGGTTCCATTGCCCACCACTTAGTCATATTCATAGTTATGAAAATAGTGGTGTTGCTTTTTATGCAATAGTGATAAACATAGTACTTTGCAAGTAATTTGGTAAAAAAATACTCAAATGACATGAGAAAGCGATGAACTTGCCTGAATACTGCAAAGTGTTGCAGTTGGATGGTGTGGACTGACCCTTGTCCTCTGCTGCTGAAAAATAGCATCATTGTCCGATAAGGGCAATGGTTAAAGAAGCATTTATGCATGATTCCAGTTTTAGGGTTTGTTCCCCCTTCCGATGTCTTATTATTTCATGTGAGAGGTTAATACTAAGAATGATTTAGGGATACTCTATTTAGGGTAAAATACAACCTTGAAATGTTGTCAAGGTGTTTTTTAAAGTCCAAAAGAATTTATTGACTTATTTTCATTATTGAAAATATAGGGTGTGATTTAAATAATTATTTAAATCATCAAATTTGAACTTATTCTTGTTTATCTTCAAAAATTCTATTTCATATTTTATTATGATAGAGAATTTTATCCTTAGTGGTTTTCATATTTTTAATTATTTTTTAGAGCTATTTGTCATTTTCTATGTTTTTTTCAAAGTTTCTGTTTATTTGAAAATGTGAAAAGACATAATTGCCCCTGGGCCCACCTGTCAGGGTGGCCCAGTGGTTAACCCTAACCTGAACCACACTTGGGCTCGGTCGGACGCACCGCTCCCTTTCTCCTTCACTCGCTCGCGAACCCTAGCCCTCGCTCTCGTGACGCCCGCGTCGCCGCCGTCCTCGCCGAATTATTCCGGCCGACTCCGGCCGTCGCCGCCGGCGGGATGTGGCGCATCTGAACCGTCGTTCAACGGCGGATCCACCGCGTCGATCTGTGCTGCGCCGCCTCTTCTTCTCGCCCCTTCGCCTCTGGTCGCCTGGCGAGGTGTGCCGTGGCGATCTCGTCGTCGTCGATGCTCCTGGCGCCGTGGCATCGCCGTGCCTTGCCGTGGTGGTGCCGGGCACTGCGGTGCCACCGTGGCCTGGCCTGGCGCTGCCGCGCCCTCGGCGTGTGCCGCCGTGGCCGCCATGGCCACGCTCATCGCCTCACGCCACATGTAAGTGCTCCGTTTTCTCCTTCTCTCCCTCTCTGCTCTACTCCCTTCTCTCCTCCTCCTCTGCGTCTTGCTCGGTCACTGGCCTGCATCTCCATGTTGAGATGCTTGCCGTGCCGATGCGCTGCTGCTGCGCATTGCTAGCTTGCGCATGTGCTGCTATGCTGGGTTGTTGTGCTGCTGCTGCGCTCCACTGGCCTTGGCCATTGCTGCCGTGGCCATGCCAGTGCTTGTAATGCTGCCTTGTGCAGCCCTGCCTTGCTACTACCATGGTTACTACTGCTGTACTTCCTTGCCATGCTATACATGGCTCGGTGTAAGAATTCCTAGGCTGTGTGCTTGCTTATGCTTGCATTTCTTGCTTAATTCAATCCCTGTGACTTTGTCTTTGATGCTACTGCTGTTAGATCATCAAGTATATTCAATTGATTTGCCCTGGCTTGATTACTGTGTGTATTCCTTGCAATTTTGCAAGTGCCAGTGCTCTGATGTGCTATATCTTGTGCTTAATTTCATGAGCATGCTCAATTGAGCATTGTTGTTGGCTTAACAACACTATCCAGTGATGAATGTTGTGTGCTTTACTTGTGTATCTTGATCCAGTGGTACATCATGCCTTTGATGTGCTTCTGGATACAATTATAAAGTCATTAATTCAGTATCTGTTTATTCAGTTATGGCTTGGGTTTAATTCTTGATGGCTGGCTGAATTCTTGATGCTATGCTTGGTTATAGCAACCTGTAACAAGTGCTAGCAAGCTCTGGTGATCATATGATCACCAGTTGCTTGATGATTAACTGATGTGCTTCTGTCTGTGCCTATCTGGTACTCACTCTGTGCTGTGTGTGCATCACACAAGCTTGGCCTGGTGTGTGATGGTGCTTGCTTAAGCATCAGTTGATGCTTGCAATGATCCATTGGATCATCTGCAAGGCTCTGGTGCATCAATTGCTTGTGTATTTCATTTATCTGTTTATCTTGCTTCATTAAATGGATAAATGATGTGAACTGTGATTCAGTGATGATCATTCCAATGAATTTGGTAAGGCTAGATGGATGCCAACCAGTGGTTGGGTACCCTAGCCCACTAGTGAACCCTACTGGGTGATGATGTGGTGGCTTAAGGTGTTGGCTATGGGTTGAGGTGGCCCTGGCAGCTCTTTGATGCTGTGATACGCGTACAGCACGCGACCATTGGGAACCCCAAGAGGAAGGTGAGATGCGTACAGCGGCAAGTTTTCCCTCACTAAGAAACCAAGGTTTAATCGAACCAGTAGGAGCCAAGAAGCACGTTGAAGGTTGATGGCGGCGAGATGTAGTGCGGCGCAACACCAGGGATTCCGGCGCCAACGTGGAACCTGCACAACACAACCAAAGTACTTTGCCCCAACGTAACAGTGAGGTTGTCAATCTCACCGGCTTGCTGTAACAAAGGATTAGATGTATAGTGTGGATGATGATTGTTTGCAGAGAACAGTAAAACAAGTATTGCAGTAGATTGTATTTCAGATGTAAAGAATCGGACCAGGGTCCACAGTTCACTAGTGGTGTCTCTCCCATAAGATAAATAGCATGTTGGGTGAACAAATTACAGTTGGGCAATTGACAAATAGAGATGGCATGACCATGCACATACATGATATGATGAGTATAGTGAGATTTAATTGGGCATTACGACAAAGTACATAGACCGCTATCCAGCATGCATCTATGCCTAAAATGTCCACCTTCAGGTTATCATCCAAACCCCCTCCAGTATTAAGTTGTAAACAACAGACAATTGCATTAAGTATTGCGCGTAATGTAATCAATAACTACATCCTCGGACATAGCATCAATGTTTTATCCCTAGTGGCAACAGCACATCCATAACCTTAGAGGTTTCTGTCACTCCCCCAGATTCACGGAGACATGAACCCACTATCGAGCATAAATACTCCCTCTTGGAGTTAAGAGTAAAAACTTGGCCAGAGCCTCTACTAATAACGGAGAGCATGCAAGATCATAAACAACACATAGATATAAATTGATAATCAACATAACATAGTATTCTCTATTCATCGGATCCCAACAAACACAACATATAGCATTACAGATAGATGATCTTGATCATGTTCGGCAGCTCACAAGATCCGACAATGAAGCACATAAGGAGAAGACAACCATCTAGCTACTGCTATGGACCCATAGTCCAGGGGTGAACTACTCACTCATCACTCCGGAGGCGACCATGGCGGTGTAGAGTCCTCCGGGAGATGAATCCCCTCTCCGGCAGGGTGCCAGAGGTGATCTTCTGAATCCCCCGAGATGGGATTGGCGGCGGCGGCGTCTCTGGAAGGTTTTCCGTATCGTGGCTCTCGGTACCGGGGGTTTCGCGACGAAGGCTATTTGTAGGCGGAAGGGCAGGTCAAGGGGCGTCACGAGGGGCCCACACAGTAGGTCGGTGCGGCCAAGGGCTGGGCCACGCCGGCCTAGTGTGTCGCCACCTCGTGGCCCCACTTCGTTAGCTCTCCGGTCTTCTGGAAGCTTCGTGTGAAAATAGGCCCCTGGGCGTTGATTTCGTCCAATTCCGAGAATATTTCCTTACTAGGATTTCTGAAACCAAAAACAGCAGAAAACAGCAACTGGCTCTTCTTCATCTTGTTAATAGGTTAGTTCCAGAAAATGCATAAATATGACATAAAGTATGCATAAAACATGTAGGTATCATCAATAATGTGGCATGGAACATAAGAAATTATCGATACATCGGAGACGTATCAGCATCCCCAAGCTTAGTTCCTGCTCGTCCCGAGCAGGTAAACGATAACAAAGATAATTTCTGGAGTGACATGCCATCATAACCTCGATCATACTATTGTAAGCATATGTAATGAATGCAGCGATCAAAACAATGTAAATGACATGAGTAAACAACTGAATCATAAAGCAAAGACTTTTCATGAATAGTACTTCAAGACAAGCATCAATAAGTCTTGCATAAGAGTTAACTCATAAAGCAATAAATCAAAGTAAAGATATTGAAGCAACATAAAGGAAGATGAAGTTTCAGCGGTTGCTTTCAACTTATAACATGTATATCTCATGGATATTGTCAATGTAAAGTAATATAACAAGTGCAATATGCAAGTATGTTGGAATCAATGCACAGTTCACACAAGTGTTTGCTTCTTGAGGTGGAGAGAGATAGGTGAACTGACTCAACATAAAAGTAAAAGAATGGCCCTTCGCAGAGGGAAGCATTGATTGCTATATTTGTGCTAGAGCTTTGGTTTTGAAAACAAGAAACAATTTTGTCAACGGTAGTAATAAAGCATATGTGTTATGTAAATTATATCTTACAAGTTGCAAGCCTCATGCATAGTATACTAATAGTGCCCGCACCTTGTCCATTAGCTTGGATTACCGGGATTGTCATCGCAATGCACATGTTTCAACCAAGTGTCACAAAGGGGTACCTCTATGCCGCCTGTACAAAGGTCTAAGGAGAAAGCTCGCATTGGATTTCTCGCTTTTGATTATTCTCAACTTAGACATCCATACCGGGACAACATAGACAACAGATAATGGACTCCTCTTTAATGCATAAGCATGTAGCAACAATTAATGTTCTCATATGAGACTGAGGATATATGTCCAAAACTGAAACTTCCACCATGATTCATGGCTTTAGTTAGCGGCCCAATGTTCTTCTCTAACAATATGCATGCTCTAACACATAAATATGTGGTAAATCTCCCTTACTTCAGACAAGACGGACATGCATAGCAACTCACATGATATTCAACAAAGAGTAGTTGATGGCGTCCCCAGGAACATGGTTATCGCACAACAAGCAACTTAATAAGAGATAAAGTGCATAAGTACATATTCAATACCACAATAGTTTTTAGGCTATTTGTCCCATGAGCTATATATTGTAAAGGTAGAGGATTAGAAATTTTAAGGTAGCACTCAAGCAATTTACTTTGGAATGGCGGAGAAATACCATGTAGTAGGTAGGTATGGTGGACACAAATGGCATAGTGGTTGGCTCAAGGATTTTTGATGCATGAGAAGTATTCCCTCTCGATACAAGGTTTAGGCTAGCAAGGTTATTTGAAACAAACACAAGGATGAAGCGGTGCAGCAAAACTCACATAAAAGCCATATTGAAAACATTATAAGACTCTACACCGTCTTCCTTGTTGTTCAAACTCAATACTAGAAATTATCTGGACTTTGGAGAGACCAAATATGCAAACCAAATTTTAGCAAGCTCTATGTATTTCTTCATTAATAGGTGCAAAGTATATGATGCAAGAGCTTAAACATGAGCACAACAGTTGCCAAGTATCACATTATCCAAGACATTTTAGCAATTACTACATGTAGCATTTTCCAATTCCAACCATATAACAATTTAACGAAGAAGAAACATCGCCATGAATACTATGAGTAAAGCCTAAGGACATACTTGTCCATATGCAACAGCGGAGCGTGTCTCTCTCCCACACAAAGAATGCTAGGATCCATTTTATTCAAACAAAACAAAAACAAAAACAAACCGACGCTCCAAGCAAAGCACATAAGATGTGACGGAATAAAAATATAGTTTCAGGGGAGGAACCTGATAATGTTGTCAATGAAGAAGGGGGTGCCTTGGGCATCCCCAAGCTTAGACGCTTGAGTCTTCTTGATATATGCATGGGTGAACCACCGGGGCGTCCCCAAGCTTAGAGCTTTCACTTTCCTTGATCATGTTGTATCATCCCCCTCTCTTGATCCTTGAAAACTTCCTCCACACCAAACTCAAAACAACTCATTAGAGGATTAGTGCACAATCAAAATTTACATGTTCAGAGGTGACATAATCATTCTTAACACTTCTGGACATTGCACAAAGCTACTGAAAGTTAATGGAATCTAAAAATCCATCGAACATATCAAAACAGGCAATGCGAAATAAAAGGCAGAATCTGTCAAAACAGAACAGTTCGTAAAGACGAATTTTATTGAGGCACCATACTTGCTCAAATGAAAATGCTCAGATTGAATGAAAGTTTCGTACATATCTGAGGATCACTCACGTAAATTGGCATAATTTTTTGAGTTACCTACAGAGAGTTTTGCCCAGATTCGTGACAGCAAAGAAATCTGTTTCTGCGCAGTAATCCAAATCTAGTATGAACCTTACTATCAACGACTTTACTTGGCACAACAATGCACAAAACTAAGATAAGGAGAGGTTGCTACATTAGTAAACAACTTCCAAGACTCAAATATAAAATAAAGGTACTGTAGTAAAAACATGGGTTGTCTCCCATAAGCGCTTTTCTTTAACGCCTTTCAGCTAGTCGCAGAAAGTGTATATCAAGTATTATCAAGAGACGAAGTGTCAACATCATAATTTGTTCTAATAATAGAATCAAAAGGTAACTTCATTCTCTTTCTAGGGAAGTGTTCCATACCTTTCTTGAGAGGAAACTGATATTTAATATTACCTTCCTTCATATCAATGATAGCACCAACAGTTCGAAGAAAAGGTCTTCCCAATATAATGGGACAAGATGCATTGCATTCAATATCCAAGACAACAAAATCAACGGGGACAAGATTATTGTTAATGGTAATGCGAACATTATCAACTCTCCCCAAAGGTTTCTTTGTAGAATGATCAGCAAGATTAACATCCAAATAACAATTTTTCAATGGTGGCAAGTCAAGCATATTATAGATTTTCTTAGGCATAACGGAAATACTTGCACCAAGATCACATAAAGCATTACAATCAAAGTCATTGACCTTCATCTTAATGATAGGCTCCCAACCATCCTCGAGCTTCCTAGGAATAGAAGCTCCGCGCTCTAGTTTCTCTTCTCTAGCTTTTATGAGAGCATTTGTAATATGTTTTGTGAAAGCCAAGTTTATAGCACTAGCATTAGGACACTTAGCAAGTTTTTGTAAGAACTTTATAACTTCAGAGATGTGGCAATCATCAAAATCCAAACCATTATAATCTAAAGCAATGGGATCATCATCCCCAATGTTGGAAAAAATTTCAGCAGTTTTATCACGAGCTTTCAATGAGTTTTAGCGATTTCGTGCGATTTTTCGCGCTTTGCATTTGAAGTGCAAACATTTCTAACACCAATTATTTTATTATTAATAGTAGGAGGTGCAGCAACATGTGGAGCATTAGCATCGCTAGTGGTGGTAATAGTCCAAACTTTAGCTATATTATCTTCTTTTTCATTTTCTTCTCTTTCCCACCTAGCACGCAATTCGGCCATCAATCTTATATTCTCATTAATTCTAACTTGGATGGCATTTGCTGTAGTAACAATTTTATTATTATGATTTTCATTAGGCATAACTTTCGATTTCAAAAGATCAACATCAGCAGCAAGACTATCGACTTTAGAAGCAAGTATATCTATTTTCCCAAGCTTTTCTTCAACATATTTGTTAAAAGCAGTTTGTGTACTAATAAATTCCTTAAGCATGGCTTCAAGTCCAGGGGGTGTGTTCCTATTATTGTTGTAAGAATTCCCATAAGAATTACCATAGCCGCTGCCATTATTATAAGGATATGGCCTATAGTTGTTACTAGAATTGTTCTGATAAGCATTGTTGTTGAAATTATTATTTTTAATGAAGTTTACATCAACATGTTCTTCTTGAGCAACCAATGAAGCTAACGGAACATTATTAGGATCAACATTAGTCCTATCATTCACAAGCATAGACATAATAGCATCAATCTTATCACTCAAGGAAGAGGTTTCTTCGATAGAATTTACCTTCTTACCTTGTGGAGCTCTTTCTGTGTGCCATTCGGAGTAATTGATCATCATATTATCAAGAAGCTTTGTTGCTTCACCAAGAGTGATGGACATAAAGGTACCTCCAGCAGCTGAATCCAATAGGTTCCACGAAGAAAAATTCAGTCCTTCATAAAAGGTTTGGATGATCATCCAAGTAGTCAGTCCATGGGTTGGGCAATTTTTAACCAAAGATTTCATTCTTTCCCATGCTTGTGCAACATGCTCAGTATCCAATTGTTTAAAATTCATTATGCTACTCCTCAAAGATATAATTTTAGCAGGGGGATAATATCTACCAATAAAAGCATCCTTGCATTTAGTCCATGAATCAATACTATTCTTAGGCAGAGATAGCAACAAATCTTTAGCTCTTCCTCTTAGTGAGAAAGGGAACAATTTTAATTTAATAATGTCACCATCTACATCTTTATACTTTTGCATTTCACACAATTCAACAAAATTATTGAGATGGGCAGCAGCATCATCAGAACTAACACCAGAAAATTGCTCTCGCATAACAAGATTTAGTAAAGCAGGTTTAATTTCAAATAATTCTGCTGTAGTAACAGGTGGAGCAATAGGTGTGCATAAAAAATCATTATTATTTGTGGTTGTGAAGTCACACAACTTAGTATTTTCAGGAGTACCCATTTTAGCAATAGTAAATAAAACAAACTAGATAAAGTAAATGCAAGTAACTAATTTTTTTGTGTGTTTTTGATATAGAGTGCAAACAAGACAGTAAATAAAGTAAAGCTAGCAACTAATTTTTTTGTATTTTGATTTAATGCAGCAAACAAAGTAGTAAATAAAAGTAAAGCAAGACAAAAACAAAGTAAAGAGATTGAGATGTGGAGACTCCCCTTGCAGCGTGTCTTGATCTCCCCGGCAACGGCGCCAGAAAACAGTCTTGATACGCGTACAACACGCGACCGTTGGGAACCCCAAGAGGAAGGTGAGATGCGTACAGCGGCAAGTTTTCCCTCAGTAAGAAACCAAGGTTTAATCGAACCAGTAGGAGCCAAGAAGCACGTTGAAGGTTGATGGCGGCGAGATGTAGTGCGGCGCAACACCAGGGATTCCGGCGCCAACGTGGAACCTGCACAACACAACCAAAGTACTTTGCCCCAACGTAACAGTGAGGTTGTCAATCTCACTGGCTTGCTGTAACAAAGGATTAGATGTATAGTGTGGATGATGATTGTTTGCAGAGAACAGTAAAACAAGTATTGAAGTAGATTGTATTTCAGATGTAAAGAATCGGACCGGGGTCCACAGTTCACTAGTGGTGTCTCTCCCATAAGATAAATAGCATGTTGGGTGAACAAATTACAGTTGGGCAATTGACAAATAGAGAGGGCATGACCATGCACATACATGATATGATGAGTATAGTGAGATTTAATTGGGCATTATGACAAAGTACATAGACCGCTATCCAGCATGCATCTATGCCTAAAAAGTCCACCTTCAGGTTATCATCCGAACCCCTTCCAGTATTAAGTTGTAAACAACAGACAATTGCATTAAGTATTGCGCGTAATGTAATCAATAACTACATCCTCGGACATAGCATCAATGTTTTATCCCTAGTGGCAACAGCACATCCATAACCTTAGAGGTTTCTGTCACTCCCCCAGATTCACGGAGACATGAACCCACTATCGAGCATAAATACTCCCTCTTGGAGTTAAGAGTAAAAACTTGGCCAGAGCCTCTACTAATAACGGAGAGCATGCAAGATCATAAACAACACATAGATATAAATTGATAATCAACATAACATAGTATTCTCTATTTATCGGATCCCAACAAACACAACATATAGCATTACAGATAGATGATCTTGATCATGTTCGGCAGCTCACAAGATCCGACAATGAAGCACATAAGGAGAAGACAACCATCTAGCTACTGCTATGGACCCATAGTCCAGGGGTGAACTACTCACTCATCACTCCGGAGGCGACCATGGCGGTGTAGAGTCCTCCGGGAGATGAATCCCCTCTCCGACAGGGTGCCGGAGGTGATCTCATGAATCCCCCGAGATGGGATTGGCGGCGGCGGTGTCTCTGGAAGGTTTTCCGTATCGTGGCTCTCGGTACCGGGGGTTTCGCGATGAAGGCTATTTGTAGGCGGAAGGGCAGGTCAAGGGGCGTCACGAGGGGCCCACACAGTAGGTCGGCGCGGCCAGGGCTTGGGCCGCGCCAGCCTAGTGTGTTGCCACCTCGTGGCCCCACTTCGTTAGCTCTCCGGTCTTCTGGAAGCTTCGTGTGAAAATAGGCCCTGATACGTCTCCGACGTATCGATAATTTCTTATGTTTCATGCCACATTATTGATGATATCTACATGTTTTATGCATACTTTATGTCATATTTATGCGTTTTCCGGGACTAACCTATTGACGAGATGCCGAAGGGCCAGTTGCTGTTTTCTGCTGTTTTTGGTTTCAGAAATCCTAGTAAGGAAATATTCTCGGAATCGGACGAAATCAACGCCCAGCATCTTAGAATCCCCGGAAGCATCCAAAACACCCGAGAGCCGCCAGAGAGGGGCCACAGGCCCCCCAGATGATAGGCCGGCGCGGCCCAGGGGTGGCCCGCGCCCCCCTGTGGTGACACCGCCTCGTTGACCCTCCGACGCCGCGTCTTCGCCTATTTAAGCCCCCTCGACCTAAAACCTCGATACGAAAAAGCGACGGTACGAGAAACCTTCCAGAGCCGCCGCCATCGCGAAGCCAAGATCTGGGGGACAGGAGTCTCTGTTTCGGCACGCCGCCGGGACGGGGAAGTGCCCCCGGAAGGCTTCTCCATCGACACCACCGCCATCTTCATCAACGCTGTTGTCTCCCATGAGGAGGGAGTAGTTCTCCATCGAGGCTCGGGGCTGTACCGGTAGCTATGTGGTTAATCTCTCTCCTATGTACTTCAATACAATAGTCTCATGAGCTGCCTTATATGATTGAGATTCTTATGATGATGCTTGTAATCTAGATGTCATTATGCTAGTCAAGTGGATTTTACTTATGTGATCTCCGGAGACTCCTTGTCCCACGTGTGTAAAGGTGACAGTGTGTGCACCGTGTGGGTCTCTTAGGCTATATTTCACAGAATACTTATTCACTGTTATGAATGGCATAGTGAAGTGCTTATTTATATCTCTTTATGATTGCAATGTGTTTTGTATCACAATTTATCTGTGTGCTACTCTAGTGATGTTATTAAAGTAGTTTATTCCTCCTGCACGGTGTAATGGTGACAGTGTGTGCATCGTGTAGTACTTGGCGTAGGCTATGATTGTGATCTCTTGTAGATTATGAAGTTAACTATTGCTATGATGGTATTGATGTGATCTATGCCTCCTTTCGTAGCGTGAAGGTGACAGTGTGCATGCTATGTTAGTACTTGGTTTGGTTATGTTGATCTGTCATGCACTCTAAGGTTATTTAAATATGAACATCGAATATTGTGGAGCTTGTTAACTCCGGCATTGAGGGTTCGTGTAATCCTACACAGTTAGTGGTGTTCATCATCCAACAAGAGAGTGTAGAGTCTAGCATCTATTTATTTATTTATGTGATCAATGTTGAGAGTGTCCACTAGTGAAAGTATGATCCCTAGGCCTTGTTCCTAAATACTGCTATCGCTGCTTGTTTACTGTTTTACTGCATTTGTACTGTCCGCAATATTACCACCATCCATCACACGCCAGTCCTGGGCAAAGCACTTTTCTGGTGCCGTTGCTACTGCTCATACTTATTCATACCACCTGTATTTCACTATCTCTTCGCCGAACTAGTGCACCTATTAGGTGTGTTGGGGACACAAGAGACTTCTTGCTTTGTGGTTGCAGGGTTGCTTGAGAGGGATATCTTTGACCTCTTCCTCCCTGAGATCGATAAACCTTGGGTGATCCACTTAAGGGAAACTTGCTGCTGTTCTACAAACCTCTGCTCTTGGAGGCCCAACACTGTCTACAAGAATAGAAGCTCCCGTAGACATCAAGCACTTTTCTGGCGCCGTTGCCGGGAGGAAAGGTAAAAGGCACTCATACTTCGGTTCCGTAACGAATGCCCACTTTTTCTGGCGCCATTGTGTTTGTGCTCGAAGCTATTTCCTTTAGATCCTGCAATTGCATCTTTTTGTTTCTTGTTTACACTAGTTTGGCATAATGGACAACAATGAGCTTCTTATTCTATTTCCTGAGTTAAGACATGGATGGCTTGATCCGAAAATTTAAAAACCCATGGAACATATTAGTATGAATACTTTAAACACCATTGTTGCTAATGATATGGAAACTTCTAAGCTTGGGGAAGCTGGTTTTGATGAGCATGATCTTTTTAGTCCCCCAAGAATTGAGGAGGAAATTTACTTTGATGATACTTTACCTCCTATTTATGATGATTATAATGATAGTAGTCTTTTGTTACCACCTGTTATGGAGGATAAATTTGATTATGATTACAATATGCCTCCTATATTTGATGATGAGAATAATAATGATAGCTACTTTGTTGAATTTGCTCCCGCTATTACTAATAAAATTGATTATGCTTATGTGGAGAGTAATAATTTTATGCATGAGACTCATGATAAGAATGCTTTATGTGATAGTTATATTGTTGAGTTTGCTCATGATGCTACTGGACATTATTATGAGAGAGGAAAATATGGTTGTAGAAATTTTCATGTTACTAAAACACCTCTCTATGTGCTGAAAATTTTGAAGCTACACTTGTTCTATCTTCCTATGCTTGTCACTTTGCTCTTCATGAACTTGTTTATTTACAAGATTCCTATGCATAGGAAGTGGGTTAGACTTAAATGTGTCTTGAATTTGCCTCTTGATGCTCTCTTTTGCTTCAAATACTATTTCTTGCGAGTGCATCATTAAAACTGCTGAGCCCATCTTAATGGCTATAAAGAAAGAACTTCTTGGGAGATAACCCATGTGTTTATTTTACTTACAGCACTTTTGTTTTATATTTGAGTCTTGGAAGTTGTTACTACTGTAGCAACCTCTCCTTATCTTTATTTTATTGCGTTGTTGTGCCAAGTAAAGTCTTTGATAGTAAGGTTCATACTAGATTTGGATTACTGCGCAGAAACAGATTTCTGTCTGTCACGAATTTGGGCTGAATTCACTGTAGGTAACTCAGAAAATTATGCCAATTTACGTGAGTGATCCTCCGATATGTACGCAACTTTCATTCAATTTGAGCATTTTCATTTGAGCAAGTCTGGTGCCTCAATAAAATTCGTCTTTACAGATTGTTCTGTTTTGACAGATTCTGCCTTTTATTTCGCATTGCCTCTTTTGCTATGTTGGATGGATTTCTTTGTTCCATTGACTTCCAGTAGCTTTGAGCAATGTCCAGAAGTGTTAAGAATGATTGTGTCACCTCTGAACATGTGAGTTTTTGATTATGCACTAACCCTCTAATGAGTTTGTTTTGAGTTTGGTGTGAAGGAAGTTTTCAAGGGTCAAGAGAGGAGGATGATACAATGTGATCAAGAAGAGTGAAAAGTCTAAGCTTGGGGATGCCCCGGTGGTTCATCCCTGCATATTTCAAGAAGACTTAAGCATCTAAGCTTGGGGATGCCTGATACGTCTCCGACGTATCGATAATTTCTTATGTTCCATGCCACATTATTGATGATATCTACATGTTTTATGCATACTTTATGTCATATTTATGCATTTTCTGGAACTAACCTATTAACAAGATGCCGAAGAGCCAGTTGCTGTTTTCTGCTGTTTTTGGTTTCAGAAATCCTAGTAAGGAAATATTCTCGGAATTGGACGAAATCAACGCCCAGGGGCCTATTTTCACACGAAGCTTCCAGAAGACCGGAGAGCTGACGAAGTGGGGCCACGAGGTGGCCAGATGATAGGGCGGCGCGGCCCAAGCCCTGGCCGCGCCGACCTATCATGTGGGCCCCTCGTGTGGCCCCCTAACCTGCCCTTCCGCCTACAAATAGCCTTCGTCGCGAAACCCCCAGTACCGAGAGCCACGATACGGAAAACCTTCCAGAGACGCCGCCGCCGCCAATCCCATCTCGGGGGATTCAGGAGATCACCTCCGGCACCCTGCCGGAGAGGGGAATCATCTCCCGGAGGACTCTACACCGCCATGGTCGCCTCCGGAGTGATGAGTGAGTAGTCTACCCCTGGACTATGGGTCCATAGCAGTAGCTAGATGGTTGTCTTCTCCTCATTGTGCTTAATTGTCGGGTCTTGTGAGCTGCCGAACATGATCAAGATCATATATATGTAATGCTATATGTTGTGTTTGTTGGGATCCGATGAATAGAGAATACTATGTTATGTTGATTATCAATTTATATCTATGTGTTGTTTATGATCTTGCATGCTCTCCGTTATTAGTAGAGGCTCTGGCCAAGTTTTTGCTAGTAACTCCAAGAGGGAGTATTTATGCTCGATAGTGGGTTCATGTCTCCGTGAATCTGGGGGAGTGACAGAAACCTCTAAGGTTATGGATGTGATGTTGCCACTAGGGATAAAACATTGATGCTATGTCCGAGGATGTAGTTATTGATTACATTACGCACCATACTTAATGCAATTGTCTGTTGTTAGCAACTTAATACTGGAAGGGTTCGGATGATAACCTGAAGGTGGACTTTTTAGGCATAGATGCATGCTGGATAGCGGTCTATGTACTTTTTCGTAATGCCCAATTAAATCTCACAATACTCATCATATCATGTATGTGCATGGTCATGCCCTCTCTATTTGTCAATTGCCCAACTGTACTTTGTTCACCCAACATGCTATTTATCTTATGGGAGAGACACCTCTAGTGAACTGTGGACCCCGGTCCATTCTTTACATCTGAAATACAATCTATTGCAATTGTTCTACTGTTCTCTGCAAACAATCATCATCCACACTATACATCTAATCCTTTGTTACAACAAGCTGGTGAGATTGACAACCTCACTGTTTCGTTGGGGCAAAGTACTTTGGTTGTGTTGTGCAGGTTCCACGTTGGCGCCGGAATCCCTGGTGTTGCGCCGCACTACATCTCGCCGCCATTAACCTTCAACGTGCTTCTTGGCTCCTACTGGTTCGATAAACCTTGGTTTCATACTGAGGGAAAACTTGCCGCTGTACGCATCACACCTTCCTCTTGGGGTTCCCAACGGACGCGTGCTGTAAGCGTATCAAGCTCTTTTTCTGGCGCCGTTGCCGGGGAGATCAAGACACGCTGCAAGGGGAGTCTCCACAATCCAATCTCTTTACTTTGTTTTTGTCTTGCTTTACTTTTGTTTACTATTTTGTTTGCTGCATTATATCAAAACACAAAAAAATTAGTTGCTAGCTTTACTTTATTTACTGTCTTGTTTGCAATCTTGATGCGTGTGGTTGGCACGTCCGTTGGGAACCCCAAGAGGAAGGTGTGATGCGCACAGCGGCAAGTTTCCCTCAGTAAGAAACCAAGGTTTAATCGTACCAGTAGGAGTCAAGAAGCACGTTGAAGGTTGATGGCGGCGGGATGTAGTGCGGCGCAACACCAGGGATTCCGGCGCCAACGTGGAACCTGCACAACACAACCAAAGTACTTTGCCCCAACGAAACAGTGAGGTTGTCAATCTCACCGGCTTGCTGTAACAAAGGATTAACCGTATTGTGTGGAAGGTGATTGTTTGCAGAAAACAGTAAAACAAGTATTGCAGTAGATTGTATTTCAGTAAAGACAATTGGACCGGGGTCCATAGTTCACTAGAGGTGTCTCTCCCATAAGACAAGCAGCATGTTGGGTGAACAAATTACAGTTGGGCAATTGACAAATAAAGAGAGCATGACCATGCACATACATATCATGATGAGTATAGTGAGATTTAATTGGGCATTACGACAAAGTACATAGACCGCCATCCAACTGCATCTATGCCTAAAAAGTCCACCTTCAAAGTTATCATCCGAACCCTCCAAAGATTAAGTTGCAAAGCAATAGACAATTGCATTAAGTATGGTGCGTAATGTAATCAACAACTACATCCTTAGACATAGCATCAATGTTTTATCCCTAGTGGCAACAAGACAACACAATCTTAGAACTTTCTCACATCGTCCTGTGTCAATGCAGGCATGAACCCACTATCGAGCATAAGTACTCCCTCTTGGAGTTACAAGCATCTACTTGGCCAGAGCATCTACTAGTAACGGAAAGCATGCAAGATCATAAACAACACGTAGATATAACTTTGATAATCAACATAACAAGTATTCTCTATTCATCGGATCCCAACAAACGCAACATATCGAATTACAGATAGATGATCTTGATCATGTTAGGCAGCTCACAAGATCCGACAATGATAGCACAATGGGGAGTAGACAACCATCTAGCTACAGCTCTCGACCCACAGTCCAGTGGTAGACTACTAACACATCAATCCTGAGGCGACCATGGCGGCGTAGTGTACTCCGCGAGATGATTCCCCTCTCCGGCAGGTGCCGGAGGCGATCTCCTGGATCCCCGAGATGGGATCGGCGTTGGCGGCGTCTCTCAGAAGGTTTTCCGTATCGTGGCTCTCGGTACTGGGGGTTTCGTCATGGAGGCTTTAAGTAGGCGGAAGGGCAAGTCAGGAGGGGGCACAGGGGCCCCACACCACAGGCCGGCGTGGCCAAGGGGGGGGGCCGCGCCGCCCTAGGGTTTGGGCACCCTGTGGCCCCACTTCGTTTCGTCTTCGGACTTCTGGAAGCTTCGTGGAGCAATAGGTCCCTGGGCTGTGATTGCGTCCAATTCCGCGAATATTTCCTTACTAGGATTTCTGAAACCAAAAACAGCAGAAACAAGAATCGGCACTTCGGCATCTTGTTAATAGGTTAGTTCCGTAAAATGCACGAATATGACATAAAGTGTGCATAAAACATGTAGATAACATCAATAATGTGGCATGGATCATAAGAAATTATCGATACGTCGGAGACGTATCAGCATCCCCAAGCTTAGTTCTGCTCGTCCCGAGCAGGTAAAACGATAACACAGATAATTTCTGGAGTGACATGCCATCATAATCTTGATCATACTATTTGTAAAGCATATGTAGTGAATGCAGCGATCAAAACAATGTATATGACACGAGTAAACAAGTGAATCATAAAGCAAAGACTTTTCATGAATAGCACTTCAAGACAAGCATCAATAAGTCTTGCATAAGAGCTAACTCATAAAGCAATAATTCAAAGTAAAGGCATTGAAGCAACACAAAAGAAGATTAAGTTTCAGCGGTTGCTTTCAACTTGTAACATGTATATCTCATGGATATTGTCAACATAGAGTAATATAATAAGTGCAATAAGCAAGTATGTAGGAATCAATGCACAGTTCACACAAGTGTTTGCTTCTTGAGGTGGAGAGAAATAGGTGAACTGACTCAACATTGAAAGTAAAAGAATGGTCCTCCATGGAGGAAAAGCATCGATTGCTATATTTGTGCTAGAGCTTTGATTTTGAAAACATGAAACAATTTTGTCAACGGTAGTAATAAAGCATATGCATCATGTAAATTATATCTTATAAGTTGCAAGCCTCATGCATAGTGTACTAATAGTGCCCGCACCTTGTCCTAATTAGCTTGGACTACCTGGATTATCACCGCAATACATATGCTTTAACCAAGTATCACAAAGGGGTACCTCTATGCCGCCTGTACAAAGGTCTAAGGAGAAAGCTCGCATTTGGATTTCTCGCTTTTGATTATTCTCAACTTAGACATCCATACCGGGACAACATAGACAACAGATAATGGACTCCTCTTTTAATGCTTAAGCATTCAACAACAATTAATTCTTTTCTCATTAGAGATTTGAGGATGTTTGTCCAAAACTGAAACTTCCACCATGGATCATGGCTTTAGTTAGCGGCCCAATGTTCTTCTCTAACAATATGCATGCTCAAACCATTCAACTCAGTGTAGATCGCCCTTACTTCAGACAAGACGAACATGCATAGCAACTCACATGAAATTCAACAATGAAAAGTTGATGGCGTCCCCAGTAAACATGGTTATCGCACAACAAGCAACTTAATAAGAGATAAAGTGCATAATTACATATTCAATACCACAATAGTTTTTAAGCTATTTGTCCCATGAGCTATATATTGCAAAGGTGAATGATGGAATTTTAAAGGTAGCACTCAAGCAATTTACTTTGGAATGGCGGAAAATACCATGTAGTAGGTAGGTATGGTGGACACAAATGGCATAGTGGTTGGCTCAAGTATTTTGGATGCATGAGAAGTATTCCCTCTCGATACAAGTTTAGGCTAGCAAGGCTTATTTGAAACAAACACAAGGATGAACCGGTGCAGCAAAACTCACATAAAAGACATATTGAAAACATTATAAGACTCTACACCGTCTTCCTTGTTGTTCAAACTCAATACTAGAAATTATCTAGACCTTAGAGAAACCAAATATGCAAACCAAATTTTAGCATGCTCTATGTATTTCTTCATTAATGGGTGCAAAGCATATGATGCAAGAGCTTAATCATGAGCACAACAATTGCCAAGTATCACATTACCCAAGACATTTATAGCAATTACTACATGTATCATTTTCCAATTCCAACCATATAACAATTTAACGAAGGAGAAACTTCGCCATGAATACTATGAGTAGAAACTAAGGACATACTTGTCCATATGCTACAGCGGAGCGTGTCTCTCTCCCATAAAGTGAATGCTAGGATCCATTTTATTCAAACAAAACAAAAAACAAAAACAAACCGACGCTCCAAGAAAAAGCACATAAGATGTGATGGAATAAAAATGTAGTTTCAGGGGAGGAACCTGATAATGTTGTCGATGAAGAAGGGGATGCCTTGGGCATCCCCAAGCTTAGACGCTTGAGTCTTCTTAATATATGCAGGGGTGAACCACCGGGGCGTCCCCAAGCTTAGAGCTTTCACTCTCCTTGATCATGTTGCATCATACTCCTCTCTTGATCCTTGAAAACTTCCTCCACACCAAACTCGAAACAACTCATTAGAGGGTTAGTGCACAATATAAATTGACATATTCAGAGGTGACACAATCATTCTTAACACTTCTGGACATTGCATAATGCTACTGGACATTAGTGGATCAAAGAAATTCATCCAACATAGCAAAAGAGGCAATGCGAAATAAAAGGCAGAATCTGTCAAAACAGAACAGTTCGTATTGACGAATTTTAAAATGGCACCATACTTGCTCAGATGAAAATGCTCAAATTGAATGAAAGTTGCGTACATATCTGAGGATCATGCACGTAAATTGGCTTAATTTTCTGAGCTACCTACAGGGAGGTGGGCCCAGATTCGTGACAGCAAAGAAATCTGGAACTGTGCAGTAATCCAAATCTAGTACTTACTTTTCTATCAACGGCTTAACTTGGCACAACAAAATGGGAAATTCAATTCGGCTCCCTGGTGCGTATGCTCCCTATACTAAAAAATTATATTTTGAGTTGTCAAAATATTTTGATAAAAAATTCTACATGTACATCTCCATAATATATGTGCATTCGTCAAGTTTCACGAAAAATCAAATTTTTTTGTGGTCTATGCAAAAAAGAGAAAATTTATCTTGTAAAAATCATTATTTTTAGCACTGAATTTTGTCTTTTTTACACACGTCACATGACAAGTCCATTTTTTATGAAACAACTTTGTAAGCGTGTAGCACGTGAAGATATACTTGCAAATTTTTTGTTTCAATTTTTCTGAAATTCAAAATATGTGTAAGATGAATTTCAAAATATAGAGATCATATGCTCACAAAACACAAAACTAAGATAAGGAGAGGTTGCTACAGTAGTAAACAACTTCCAAGACACAAAATAAAAACAAAGTACTGTAGGTAAAAACATGGGTTGTCTCCCATAAGCGCTTTTCTTTAACGCCTTTCAGCTAGGCGCAGAAAGTGTGTATCAAGTATTATCAAGAGACGAAGTGTCAACATCATAATTTGTTCTCATAATAGAATCAAAAGGTAACTTCATTCTCTTTCTAGGGAAGTGTTCCATACCTTTCTTGAGAGGAAATTGATATTTTATATTACCTTCCTTCATATCAATAATAGCACCAACAGTTCGAAGAAAAGGACTTCCCAATATAATGGGACAAGATGCATTGCATTCAATATCCAAGACAACAAAATCAACGGGAACAAGGTTATTGTTAACGGTAATGCGAACATTATCAACTTTACCCAAAGGTTTCTTTGTAGAATGATCAGCAAGATTAACATCCAAATAACAATTTTTCAGCGGTGGCAAGTCAAGCATATTATAAATTTTCTTAGGCATAACAGAAATACTTGCACCAAGATCACATAAAGCATTACAATCAAAATCTTTAACCTTCATCTTAATGATGGGCTCCCAACCATCCTCTAGCTTTTTAGGAATAGAGGCTTCGCGCTCTAGTTTCTCTTCTCTAGCTTTTATGAGAGCATTTGTAATATGATGTGTGAAAGCCAAATTTATAGCACTAGCATTAGGACTTTTAGCAAGTTTTTGCAAGAACTTTATAACTTCAGAGATGTGGCAATCATCAAAATTCAAACCATTATAATCTAAAGCAATGGGATCATCATCCCCAATGTTGGAAAAAATTTCAGCAGCTTTATCACAGTGCAGTTTCAAACAGCTTTTAGCAGCTGTGCAATTTTTCGCGCTTTGTATTAGAAGTGGAAACATTGCTAACACCAATTCTTTTATTAGTATTAGTAGGAGGTGCAGCAACATGTGTAGCATTAGCATTACTAGTGGTGGTAATAGTCCAAACTTTAGCTACATTCTTCTCTTTAGCTAGTTTTTCATTTTCTTCTCTATCCCACCTAGCACGCAGTTCAGCCATTAATCTTATATTCTCATTAATTCTAACTTGGATGGCATTTGCTGTAGTAACAATTTTATTATGATGATTCTCATTAGGCAAAACTTTTGATTTCAAAAGATCAACATCAGCAGCAAGACTATCGACTTTAGAAGCAAGTATATCAATTTTCCCAAGCTTTTCTTCAACAGATTTGTTAAAAGCAGTTTGTGTACTAATAAATTCTTTAAGCATGGCTTCAAGTCCAGGGGGTGAACTCCTATTATTGTTGTAAGAATTCCCATAAGAATTACCATAGCCGTTGCCATTATTATAAGGATATGGCCTATAGTTGTTACTAGAATTGTTCCGGTAAGCATTGTTGTTGAAATTATTATTTTTAATGAAGTTTACATCAACATGTTCTTCTTGTGCAACCAATGAAGCTAATGGAACATTATTAGGATCAATATTAGTCCTATCATTCACAAGCATAGACATAATAGCATCAATCTTATCATTCAAGGAAGAGGTTTCTTCGACAGAATTTACCTTCTTACCTTGTGGAGCTCTTTCCGTGTGTCATTCAGAGTAGTTGATCATCATATTATCAAGAAGCTTTGTTGCTTCACCAAGAGTGATGGACATAAAGGTACCTCCAGCAGCTGAATCCAATAAATTACGTGAAGAAAAATTTAGTCCTGCATAGAAGGTTTGGATGATCATCCAAGTAGTCAGTCCATGGGTTGGGCAATTTTTAACCAGAGATTTCATTCTTTCCCAAGCTTGAGCAACATGTTCAGTATCTAATTGTTTAAAATTCATTATGCTACTCCTCAAAGATATAATTTTAGCAGGGGATAATATCTACCAATAAAAGCATCCTTGCATTTAGTCCATGAATCAATACTATTCTTAGGCAGAGATAGCAACCAATCTTTAGCTCTTCCTCTTAATGAGAAAGGGAACAATTTTAGTTTAATAATATCACCATCTACATCTTTATATTTTTGCATTTCACATAGTTCAACAAAATTATTAAGATGGGCAGCAGCATCATCAGAACTAACACCAGAAAATTGCTCTCGCATAACAAGATTCAGTAAAGCAGGTTTAATTTCAAAGAATTCTGCCGTAGTAGCAGGTGGAGCAATAGGTGTGCATAAGAAATCATTATTATTTGTGGTTGTGAAGTCACACAACTTAGTATTTTCAGCGTTGGCCATTTTAGCAACAGTAAATAAAGCAAACTAGATAAAGTAAATGCAAGTAAACTAATTTTTTTGTATTTTTGATATAGCAAACAAGATAGCAAATAAAGTAAAACTAGCAACTAATTTTTTTGTATTTTGATTTAGTGCAGCAAACAAAGTAGTAAATAAAACTAAGCAAGACAAAAACAAAGTAAAGAGATTGAGAAGTGGAGACTCCCCTTGCAGCGTGTCTTGATCTCCCCGGCAACGGCGCCAGAAATTTCTTGATGCTGTCCAGGACTGGCGCGTGGTTGACGAGGGAGGAAATCCCGTTGTGTAGCTTTCTGGTCCCCGGCAACGGCGCCAGAAATTTGCTTGATGCGTGTGGTTGGCACGTCCGTTGGGAACCCCAAGAGGAAGGTGTGATGCGCACAGCGGCAAGTTTCCCTCAGTAAGAAACCAAGGTTTAATCGGACCAGTAGGAGTCAAGAAGCACGTTGAAGGTTGATGGCGACGGGATGTAGTGCGGCGCAACACCAGGGATTCCGGTGCCAACGTGGAACCTGCACAACACAACCAAAGTACTTTGCCCCAACGAAACAGTGAGGTTGTCAATCTCACCGGCTTGCTGTAACAAAGGATTAACCGTATTGTGTGGAAGATGATTGTTTGCAGAAAACAGTAAAACAAGTATTGCGATGGGTGTATTTCAGTAAAGAGAATTGGACCGGGGTCCACAGTTCACTAGAGGTGTCTCTCCCATAAGACAAGCAGCATGTTGGGTGAACAAATTACAGTTGGGCAATTGACAAATAAAGAGAGCATGACCATGCACATACATATCATGATGAGTATAGTGAGATTTAATTGGGCATTACGACAAAGTACATAGACCGCCATCCAACTGCATCTATGCCTAAAAAGTCCACCTTCAGGTTATCATCCGAACCCCCTCCAGTATTAAGTTGCAAAGCAACAGACAATTGCATTAAGTATGGTGCGTAATGTAATCAACAACTACATCCTTAGACATAGCATCAATGTTTTATCCCTAGTGGCAACAACACAACACAACCTTAGAACTTTTACATCCTTTGTCCCGGTGTCAATGCAGGCATGAACCCACTATCGAGCATAAGTACTCCCTCTTGGAGTTACAAGCATCTACTTGGCCAGAGCATCTACTAGTAACGGAAAGCATGCAAGATCATAAACAACACGTAGATATAACTTTGATAATCAACATAACAAGTATTCTCTATTCATCGGATCCCAACAAACGCAACATATAGAATTACAGATAGATGATCTTGATCATGTTAGGCAGCTCACAAGATCCGACAATGATAGCACAATGGGGAGAAGACAACCATCTAGCTACTGCTATGGACCCATAGTCCAGGGGTAGACTACTCACACATCACTCCGGAGGCGACCATGGCGGCGTAGAGTCCTCTGGGAGATGATTCCCCTCTCCGGCAGGGTGCCGGAGGCGATCTCCTGGATCCCCCGAGATGGGATCGGCGTTGGCGGCGTCTCTGGAAGGTTTTCCGTATCGTGGCTCTCGGTACTGGGGGTTTCGTCACGGAGGCTTTAAGTAGGCGGAAGGGCAAGTCAGGAGGGGGCACAGGGGCCCCACACCACAGGCTGGCGCGGCCAAGGGGGGGGGGCCGCGCCGCCCTAGGATTTGGGCACCCTGTGGCCCCACTTCGTTTCGTCTTCGGACTTCTGGAAGCTTCGTGGAAAAATAGGCCCCTGGGCTTTGATTTCGTCCAATTCCGAGAATATTTCCTTACTAGGATTTCTGAAACCAAAAACAGCAGAAAACAAAGAATCGCACTTCGGCATCTTGTTAATAGGTTAGTTCCAGAAAATGCACGAATATGACATAAAGTGTGCATAAAACATGTAGATAACATCAATAATGTGGCATGGATCATAAGAAATTATCGATACGTCGGAGACGTATCAAATCTCTATATCAAAAACACACACAAAATTAGTTACTTGCATTTACTTTATCTAGTTTGTTTTATTTACTATTGGTAAAATGAGTAATCCTGAAGTTGAAGTTCGTTCGTTTAAGCAACAAGGGGGAGAATGTTTAAGAGATGCTTGGTATAGAATTAGTGATGCCCATAATAGGTGCACTAAGAAACACTCCACCACTATCCTACTCAGGAATTTTTATGTTGGTGTCTCTAGCTGGAATAGGTATGTTCTTGATTGTCTCGCGAAAGGTAACTTCCTAAGTACTCCTGCATTAGAAGCTAGTTGCATTATTGAGAGTCTATTTGGAATAACACCTGTTAATGAAGTTAAAATTGAAATCTCTCTTGAAGATGTCATGAAAAAGCTAGAAACCATAGAGCAAAACCTTCCAAGTATTAATACTAATTTGGGAGCATTACTTGAGAGCACTGATAAACTTGATAAATCTCTAGAAGGAATTAATGAGAGGGTTGCCATCTTAGAATCTTGTGTTATTCATGATAATCAAACCCAAAGGATTAGTGAACTTGAAGAGGCTATGGGAACATTGAGTTCAACCTTTTCATCTATAAAGTTTAGAGAGAAAGCTTATGTGGGTAAGGAGCAAAAGTTCATGTATGTCTCTAAGGGGCCTAAAGCAAAAAGCTATTATAGGCCTAAAATTGATAAAGCTCTTAAAACCACTATAGATAAGGGAGCATCTAAGATACTTAATGGGATAAATTTAGAAAATGATGTTAATGCTTCGTCTCTTGATAATACTTGATATACACTTTCTGCGCCTAGCTGAAAGGCGTTAAAGAAAAGCGCTTATGGGAGACAACCCATGTTTTTACTAAAGTAATTTTGTTTTATATTTGAGTCTTGGAAGTTGTTTACTACTGTAGCAACCTCTCCTTATCTTAGTTTTGTGTTTTGTTGTGCCAAGTAAAGTCGTTGATAGTAAGGTTCATACTAGATTTGGATTACTGCGCAGAAACAGATTTCTTTGCTGTCACGAATCTGGGCAAAATTCTCTGTAGGTAACTCATAAAATTATGCCAATTTACGTGAGTGATCCTCCGATATGTACGCAACTTTCATTAAATTTGAGCATTTTCATTTGAGCAAGTCTGGTGCCTCAATAAAATTCGTCTTTACGAACTGTTCTGTTTTGACAGATTCTGCCTTTTATTTCGCATTGCCTGTTTTGATATGCTTGATGGATTTTTCGATTCCATTGACTTTCAGTAGCTTTGTGCAATGTCCAGAAGTGTTAAGAATGATTATGTCACCTCTGAACATGTATATTTTGATTGTGCACTAACCCTCTAATGAGTTGTTTTGAGTTTGGTGTGGAGGAAGTTTTCAAGGATCAAGAGAGGGAGATGATACAACATGATCAAGGAGAGTGAAAGCTCTAAGCTTGGGGATGCCCCGGTGGTTCACCCCTGCATATTTTAAGAAGACTCAAGCGTCTAAGATTGGGGATGCCCAAGGCATCCCCTTCTTCATCGACAACATTATCAGGTTCCTCCCCTGAAACTATATTTTTATTCCGTCACATCTTATGTGCTTTGCTTGGAGCGTCGGTTTGTTTTTGTTTTTGTTTTGTTTGAATAAAATGGATCCTAGCATTCATTGTGTGGGAGAGAGACACGCTCCGCTGTTGCATATGGATAAATATGTCCTTAGGCTTTACTCATAGTATTCATGGCGAAGTTTCTTCTTCGTTAAATTGTTATATGGTTGGAATTGGAAAATGATACATGTAGTAATTGGTAAAAATGTCTTGGATAATGTGATACTTGGCAATTGTTGTGCTCATGTTTAAGCTCTTGCATCATATACTTTGCACCTATTAATGAAGAAATACATAGAGCATGCTAAAATTTTGTTTGCATATTTGGTCTCTCTAAAGTCTAGATAATTTCTAGTATTGAGTTTGAACAACAAGGAAGACGGTGTAGAGTCTTATAATGTTTACAATATGTCTTTTATGTGAGTTTTGCTGCACCGCTTCATCCTTGTGTTTGTTTCAAATAGCCTTGCTAGCCTAAACCTTGTATCGAGAGGAAATACTTCTCATGCATCCAAAATACTTGAGCCAACCACTATGCCATTTGTGTCCACCATACCTACCTACTACATGGTATTTCTCCGCCATTCCAAAGTAAATTGCTTGAGTGCTACCTTTAAATTTATATCCTCTACCTTTACAATATATAGCTCATGGGACAAATAGCCTAAAAACTATTGTGGTATTGAATATGTACTTATGCACTTTATCTCTTATTAAGTTGCTTGTTGTGCGATAACCATGTTCCTGGGGACGCCATCAACTACTCTTTGTTGAATATCATGTGCGTTGCTATGCATGTTCGTCTTGTCTGAAGTAAGGGAGATTTACCACCTAAATGGTTAGAGCATGCATATTGTTAGAGAAGAACATTGGGCCGCTAACTAAAGCCATGAATCATGGTGGAAGTTTCAGTTTTGGACATATATCCTCAATCTCATATGAGAAAATTAATTGTTGCTACATGCTTATGCATTAAAGAGGAGTCCATTATCTGTTGTCTATGTTGTCCCGGTATGGATGTCTATGTTGAGAATAATCAATAGCGAGAAATCCAATGCGAGCTTTCTCCTTAGACCTTTGTACAGGCGGCATAGAGGTACCCCTTTGTGACACTTGGTTAAAACATGTGCATTGCGATAATCCCGGTAATCCAAGCTAATTAGGACAAGGTGCGGGCACTATTACTATACTATGCATGAGGCTTGCAACTTGTAAGATATAATTTACATAACACATATGCTTTATTACTACCGTTGACAAAATTGTTTCTTGTTTTCAAAACCAAAGCTCTAGCACAAATATAGCAATCAATGCTTCCCTCTGCGAAGGGCCTTTCTTTTACTTTTTATGTTGAGTCAGTTTACCCATTTCTCTCTATCTTAGAAGCAAACACTTGTGTGAACTGTGCATTGATTCCTACATACTTGCATATTGCATTTGTTATATTACTTTGCATTGACAATATCCATGAGATATACATGTTATAAGTTGAAAGCAACCGTTGAAACTTCTTTTTCCTTTGTGTTGCTTCAATACCTTTACTTTGATTTATTGCTTTATGAGTTAACTCTTATGCAAGACTAATTGATGCTTGTCTTGAAGTACTATTCATGAAAAGTCTTTGCTTTATGATTCAGTTGTTTACTCATGTCATTTACATTGTTTTGATCGCTGCATTCATTACATATGCTTACAATAGTATGATCAAGGTTATGATGGCATGTCACTCCAGAAATTATCTTTGTTATCGTTTACCTGCTCGGGACGAGCAGAAACTAAGCTTGGGGATGCTGATACGTCTCCGATGTATCGATAATTTCTTATGTTCCATGCCACATTATTGATGATATGTACATGTTTTATGCATACTTTATGTCATATTTATGCATTTTCTGGAACTAACCTATTAACAAGATGTCGAAGAGCCAGTTGCTGTTTTCTGCTATTTTTGGTTTCAGAAATCCTAGTAAGGAAATATTCTCGGAATTGGACGAAATCAACGCCCAGGGGCTTATTTTCACATGAAGCTTCCAGAAGACCGGAGAGCTGACGAAGTGGGGCCACGAGGTGGCCAGATGATAGGGCGGCGCGGCCCAAGCCCTGGCCGCGCCGACCTATCATGTGGGACCCTCGTGTGGCCCCCTGACCTGCCCTTCCGCCTACAAATAGCCTTCGTCGTGAAACCCCCAGTACTGAGAGCCACGATACGGAAAACCTTCCACAGACGTCGCCGCCGCCAATCCCATCTCGGGGGATTCAGGAGATCGCCTCCGGCACCCTGCCGGAGAGGGCAATCATCTCCCGGAGGACTCTACACCGCCATGGTCGCCTCCGGAGTGATGAGTGAGTAGTCTACTGATACGTCCCCGATGTATCGATAATTTCTTATGTTCCATGCCACATTATTGATGATATCTACATGTTTTATGCACACTTTATGTCATTATTATGCGTTTTCCGGAACTAACCTATTGACGAGATGTCGAATGGCCAGTTGCTGTTTTCTGCTGTTTTTGGTTTCAGAAATCCTTGTAAGGAAATATTCTCGGAATCGGACGAAATCAACGCCCAACATCTTAGAATCCCCGGAAGCACCCAGAACACCCGAGATTCGCCAGAGTGGACCCACAGGGGGCCCAGGAGGTAGGCCGGCGCGGCCCAGGCCCTGGCCGCGCCGCCCTATCGTGTCACCGCCTCTTCGACCCTCTGACGCCGCCTCTTCGCCTATTTAAGCCCCCTCGACCTAAAACCTCGATACGGAAAAGCCACGGTACGAGAAACCTTCCAGAGATGCCACCGCCGCCAATCCCATCTCGGGGGGTTCAGAAGATCGCCTCCGGCACCCTGCCGGAGAGGGGATTCATATCCCGGAGGACTCTACACCGCCATGGTTGCCTCCAGAGTGATGAGTGAGTAGTCTACCCCTGGACTATGGGTCCATAGCAGTAGCTAGATGGTTGTCTTCTCCTCATTATGCTTCATTGTCGGGTCTTGTGAGCTGCCGAACATGATCAAGATCATCTATCTGTAATGCTATATGTTGTGTTTGTTGGGATCCGATGAATAGAGAATACTATGTTATGTTGATTATCAATTTATATCTATGTGCTATTTATGATCTTGCATGCTCTCCGTTATTAGTAGAGGCTCTGGCCAAGTTTTTACTCTTAACTCCAAGAGGGAGTATTTATGCTCGATAGTGCGTTCATGTCTCCGTGAATCTGGGGGAGTGACAGAAACCCCTAAGGTTATGGATGTGCTGTTGCCACTAGGGATAAAACATTGATGCTATGTCCGAGGATGTAGTTATTGATTACATTACGCACCATACTTAATGCAATTGTCTGTTGTTTGCAACTTAATACTGGAAGGGGTTCGGATGATAACCTGAAGGTGGACTTTTTAGGCATAGATGCATGCTGGATAGCGGTCTATGTACTTTGTCGTAATGCCCAATTAAATCTCACTATACTCATCATATCATGTATGTGCATGGTCATGCCCTCTCTATTTGTCAATTGCCCAACTGTAATTTGTTCACCCAACATGCTATTTATCTTATGGGAGAGACACCTCTAGTGAACTGTGGACCCCGGTCCATTCTTTTACATCTGAAATACAATCTACTGCAATTGTTCTACTGTTTTCTGCAAACAATCATCATCCACACTATACATCTAATCCTTTGTTACAACAAGCCGGTGAGATGGACAACCTCACTGTTTCGTTGGGGCAAAGTACTTTGGTTGTGTTGTGCAGGTTCCACGTTGGCGCCGGAATCCCTGGTGTTGCGCCGCACTACATCTCGCCGCCATCAACCTTCAACGTGCTTCTTGGCTCCTACTGGTTCGATAAACCTTGGTTTCATACTGAGGGAAAACTTGCCGCTGTACGCATCACACATTCCTCTTGGGGTTCCCAACGGTCGCGTGCTGTACGCGTATCAAGACTGTTTTCTGGCGCCGTTGCCGGGGAGGAAAGGTAAAAGGCACTCATACTCCGGTTCCAGGTAACAGTACTTTTCTGGCGCCATTGTGTGCGTGCTCGAAGCTATTTCCTTTAGATCCTGCAATTGCATCTTTTTGTTTCTTGTTTACACTAGTTTGGCATAATGGACAACAATGAGCTTCTTATTCTATTTCCTGATTTAAAACATGGATGGTTTGATCCGAAAATTAAAAAACCCATGGAACATGTTAGCATGAATACTTTGAACACCATTGTTGCTAATGATATGGAAAATTCTAAGCTTGGGGAAGCTGGTTTTGATGACCATGATCTTTTTAGTCCCCCAAGCATTGAGGAGAAACTTTTCTTTGATGATACTTTGCCTCCTATTTATGATGATTATAATGATAGTAGTCTTATGGTGCCACCTGTTATGGAGGATAAATTTGATTGTGATTACAATATGCCTCCTATATTTGATAGCTACTTTGTTGAATTTGCTCCCGCTATTACTAATAAAATTGATTATTTTTATGTGGAGAGTAATAATTTTATGCATGAGACTCATGATAAGAATGCTTTATGTGATAGTTATATTGTTGAGTTTGCTCATGATGCTACTGAAAGTTATTATGAGAGAGGAAAATATGGTTGTAGAAATTTTCATGTTACTAAAACACCTCTCTATGTGCTGGAATTTTTGAAGCTACACTTGTTTTATCTTCCTATGCTTGTCACTTTACTCTTCATGAACTTGTTTATTTACAAGATTCCTATGCATAGGAAGCATGTTAGGCTTAAATTTGTTTCATGCTTGCCTCTTGATGCTCTCTTTTGCTTCAAATACTATTTCTTGCGAGTGCATCATCAAAACTGCTGAGCCCATCTTAATGGCTATAAAGAAAGAACTTCTTGGGAGATAACCCATGTGTTCATTTTGCTACAGTACTTTGTTTTATATTTGTGTCTTGGAAGTTGTTACTACTGTAGCAACCTCTCCTTATCTTAGTTTTGTGTTTTGTTGTGCCAAGTAAAGTCGTTGATAGTAAGGTTCATACTAGATTTGGATTACTGCGCAGAAACAGATTTCTTTGCTGTCACGAATCTGGGCAAAATTCTCTGTAGATAACTCAGAAAATTATGCCAATTTACGTGAGTAATCCACAGATATGTACGCAACTTTCATTTAATTTGAGCATTTTCATTTGAGAAAGTCTGGTGCCCCTTTAAAATTTGTCTTTACGGACTGTTCTGTTTTGATAGATTCTGCCTTTTATTTCGCATTGCTTCTTTTGCTATGTTGGATGGATTTCTTTGTTCCATTAACTTCCAGTAGCTTTGGGAAATGTCCAGAAGTGTTAAGAATGATTGTGTCACCTCTGAACATGTGAGTTTTTGATTATGCACTAACCCTCTAATGAGTTTGTTTAGAGTTTGGTGTGAAGGAAGTTTTCAAGGGTCAAGAGAGGAGGATGATATACTACGATCAAGAAGAGTGAAAAGTCTAAGCTTGGGGATGCCCCGGTGGTCCATCCCTGCATATTTAAAGAAGACTCAAGCATCTAAGCTTGGGGATGCCCAAGGCATCCCCTTCTTCATCGACAAATTATCAGGTTCCTTCTCTTGAAACTATATTTTTATTCGGTCACATCTTATGTACTTTACTTGGAGCGTCTGTGTGCTTTTGTTTTTGCTTTTGTTTGAATAAATGCTTGTGTGGGAGAGAGACACGCTCTGCTGGTTCGTATGAACACATGTGTTCTTAGCTTTTAATTTTCATGGCGAAGGTTGAAACTGCTTCGTTAAATTGTTATATGGTTGGAAACGGGAAATGCTACATGTAGTAATCGGTAAAATGTCTTGGATAATGTGATACTTAGCAATTGTTGTGTTCATGATTAAGCTCTTGCATCATATACTTTGCACCTATTAGTGAAGAAATACATAGACCTTGCTAAAATTTGGTTTGCATAATTGGTCTCTCTAAGGTCTAGATAATTTCTAGTATTGGGTTGAACAACAAGGAAGACGGTGTAGAGTCTTATAATGTTTACAATATGTCTTTTATGTGAGTTTTGTTGTACCGGTTCATCCTTGTGTTTGTTTCAAATAACCTTGCTAGCCTAAACCTTGTATCGAGAGGGAATACTTCTCATGCATCCAAAATCCTTGAGCCAACCACTATGCCATTTGTGTCCACCATACCTACCTACTACATGGTATTTCTCCGCCATTCCAAAGTAAATTGCTTGAGTGCTACCTTTAAATTTCTATCCTCTACCTTTGCAATATATAGCTCATGGGACAAATAGTTTAAAAACTATTGTGGTATTGAATATGTACTTATACACTTTATCTCTTATTAAGTTGCTTGTTGTGCGATAACCATGTTCCTGGGGACGCCATCAACTACCCTCTTTGTTGAATATCATGTGAGTTGCTATGCATGTACGTCTTGTCTGAAGTAAGGGCGATTTACCACTTATTTAATGGTTAGAGCATGCATATTGTTAGAGAAGAACATTGGGCCGCTAACTAAAGCCATGAATCATGGTGGAAGTTTCAGTCTTGGACATATATCCTCAATCTCATATGAGAAAATTAATTGTTGCTACATGCTTATGCATAAAAGAGGAGTCCATTATCTGTTGTCTATGTTGTCCCGGTATGGATGTCTAAGTTGAGAATAATCAATAGCGAGAAATCCAATGCGAGCTTTCTCCTTAGACCTTTGTACAGGCGGCATAGAGGTACCCCTTTGTGACACTTGGTTAAAACATGTGCATTGCGATAATCCCGGTAATCCAAGCTAATTAGGACAAGGTGCGGGCACTATTAGTATACTATGCATGAGACTTGCAACTTGTAAGATAGAATTTACATGATGCATATGCTTTATTACTACCGTTGACAAAATTGTTTCTTGTTTTCAAAATAAAAGCTCTAGCACAAATATAGCAATCAATGCTTCCCTCTGCGAAGGGCCTTTCTTTTACTTTTATTGTTGAGTCAGTTTACCCATTTCCTTCCACCTCAAGAAGCAAACACTTGTGTGAACTGTGCATTGATTCCTACATACTTGCATATTGCACTTGTTATATTACTCTATGTTGACAATATCCATGAGATATACATGTTACAAGTTGAAAGCAACCGCTAAAACTTAATCTTCCATTGTGTTGCTTCAATGTCTTTACTTTGAATTTATTGCTTTATGAGTTAACTCTTATGCAAGACTTATTGATGCTTGTCTTGAAAGTACTATTCATGAAAAGTCTTTGCTATATGATTCATTTGTTTACTCATGTCATTACCATTGTCTTGGATTGCTGCATTCATTACATATGTTTACAATAGTATGATCAAACCATTATATTGTGATTTGCTACATCATGTCCTTTATTCTTCCTTGTTTAGTACAAGTTTTATCTGAATGAATATAGCTTTGCAAGTTATCAATGATCATGAGGAGACCATTATGATTGAGTATGCAAGTTGTGCCTTATAAACTCTAACATGAGAGCGCTGCTCAATAAGATAAATATAATCTGTTAGTTGTTCTCTGACCAAGAACGAAGTTTGCCATCACCAATCATGATTTCTCATGCACCTTTACTTGTGATTACCTTATACTTGTTTCAATATGAATTATAAGAGGTTGTTTACTATAATGTCCTGTGTGAATGAATATGATGCTTCTTATCCGTATTCTATTTATCGACTCTTCACTCCATAAACATGTGGTCATGTCTACCGAGTTCAGTTTCGCTTGGGGACAAGCGAAGTCTAAGCTTGGGGGGAGTTGATACGTCCAATTTGCATCACTATTTTATATCATAATTTGCTGTTATTCATTGATATATTTCATATTGGGACACAATACTTATGATTATTTCATCTATTTTGCATGTTTCATCATTATTGGGAGATTGAGCACCGGAGCCAGGATTCTGCTGGAAAAAGCACCATCAGGATGCGATATTTCGGAAGATCAACTGTGGAAGGAAGTTTTACAGAAAATCCTATTTTTCCAGATGACGGAGGAAGCCAGAAGGGGGAGCCAGGAGGAGCCAGGGTGGGCCCACACCCTAGGGCGGCGCGGCCCAGGCCCTGGCCGCGCCGCCATGTGGTGTGGGGCCCCCTCGGCCTCTTTCGCCTCCTTTTCTTCGCGAAACCCTTCGTCCCGAAGACCTAAGCCACAGAGGATACCTCGCGAAGAGTTACAGCCGCCTCTGCGGGGCGGAGAACACCAGAGAGAAAAGAGCTCTCCGGCGGGCAGGAATCCGCCGGGGAAATTCCCTCCGGGAGGGGGAAATCGACGCCATCGTCACCGTCATCGAGCTGGACATCATCACCATCACCATCATCATCATCTCCATCATCATCACCGCCATCTCCTCCGCAGCACCTCGTCACCGCCGTAGCAATTTGGGTTTGATCTTGATTGTTTGATAGGGGAAACTCTCCCGGTATCGATCTCTACTTGTTGTTGATGCTATTGAGTGAAACCATTGAACCAAGTTTATGTTCAGATTGTTATTCATCATCATATCACCTCTGATCATGTTCCATATGATGTCTCGTGAGTAGTTCGTTTAGTTCTTGAGGACATGGGTGAAGTCTAAATGTTAGTAGTGAACTATGGTTGAGTAATATTCAATAGTGTGATATTTAAGTTGTGGTGTTATTCTTCTAGTGGTGTCATGTGAACGTCGACTACATGACACTTCAGCATTTATGGGCCTAGGGGAATGCATCTTGTATTCGTTTGCTAATTGCGGGGTTGCCGGAGTGACAGAAACCTAAACCCCCGTTGGTATATCGATGCAGGAGGGATCGCAGGATCTCAGAGTTTAAGGCTGTGGTTAGATTTATTCTTAATTACTTTCTTGTAGTTGCGGATGCTTGCAAGGGGTATAATCACAAGTATGTATTAGTCCTAGGAAGGGCGGTACATTAGCATAGGTTCACCCACACAACACTTATCACAACAATGAAGATTATTTAGCCGTATGTAGCGAAAGCACTAGACTAAAATCCCGTGTGTCCTCGAGAACGTTTGGTCATTATAAGTAAACAAACCGGCTTGTCCTTTGTGCTAAAAAGGATTGGGCCACTCGCTGCAATTATTACTCTCGCACTTTACATACTCGTACTTTATTCAACTGTTACATCAAACCCCCCTGAACACTTGTCTGTGAGCATTTACAGTGAATTCTTCATCGAAACTGCTTGTCAACACCTTCTGCTCCTCGTTGGGATCGACATTCTTACTTATCGAAGATACTACGATATACCCCCTATACTTGTGGGTCATCAAGACTATTTTCTGGCGCCGTTGCCGGGGAGTGAAGCGCTATTGGTAAGTGGAATTGGTAAGGAAACCTTTACTGTTGTGCTGATTTTATTTCTGCCTGCTGCTATAAGTCATTATGGAGAGATCTTCTCTTCAATTTTTATTTGGGAAATCTACTACTACTGCAACGGTAGTGGATGAAGCGCCAGGTGAGGAAGTGATACCATATAAGATACCTACGAAAATTATTGAACATGTTATGGATAACCGCTATGAAGGGGATGGAACTGTCCATCCCGGTGATCATTTACTGTTTTTGCATGAATTATGCGGGTTATTCAAATGTGCAGGTATTTCTATGGATGAAGCAAGGAAGAAACTATTCTCTTTATCGCTGTCTGGTAAAGCGGCGCATTGGTATAAATTACTGGATAATGGGGATTCTCTTGAATGGAATGATATTGTGCCCCGGTTTTATTCTAAGTTCTATCCTCCAAGTGAAATTCATAAGGATCGGAATCGCATATATAATTTTTGGCCTCATGATGGAGAGAGTATTGCCCAAGCTTGGGGGAGATTGAAGTCTTTAATGCTCAAATGCCCCATTCATGAGCTTCCTGGTAATGTTATTATTGATAATTTCTATGCAAGACTTTCTTTTCAAGACAAGACCTTGCTGGATACTTCTTGTTCTGGATCATTTACACGCAACAAAGAAGAGTTTAAAAGAGACCTTCTTGATCGGATCCAAGAAAATACTGAAGGTTGGGAGAACGACAAGGATAGAGAATCAGGTATAATCTATGATTATAAATGCATTGAAACTTTTATGGATACTGATAAATTTCGTAATATGAGTGCTACATATGGTCTTGATTCTCAAGTTGCTGTAAATCTTTATAAAGCGTTTGCCTCTCATTATGAATTGCCAAAGAAGAATTTTGATAAGTATCATGAACCGTATAAAGATAAAATGGATTCATCTATTAATAAATGTGTTGTAGTTGAAACTGCTGATCATGTTATTCCTGAAGCTTATATTGAAAAAACTCCTTTCCCTGCTAAAATGAAGGAGTACTCTGTTATAAATAGTGCGGTTCATAAAAGTGAAAAGAAACCTGTAGAACCTGAAGAACAAATAAAAGTTGAACCTCTTTGTTGCAATAATTAAAGATCTTGTGACTGAAAATGTGGAGGATGGTCATATTATTTTCTGTGAAGATGCTTCACATATTGTTTCACATCCTAATAAACCCAAACAAGCTAGTGTTCCTATGCTATCTGTTAGAATTGGTGATCATTGCTATTATGGATTATGTGATATTGGTGCAAGTGTTAGTGCTATTCCGTACGAGCTTTACACGGAGATTATGCACGAAATTGATTCTTGTGAACTTGAAGATATTGATGTGGTTATTCAGCTGGCTAATAGAGAAACTATTTCTCCAATTGGTATTGTTCGAGATGTGGAAGTTTTATGCGGTAAGATTAAATACCCTGCTGACTTTTTGGTACTTGGTTCTGCTGCTAGTGATTATTGTCCTATTATTTTTGGTAGACCTTTTCTAAATACTTGTGGAGCTATTATAGATTGCAAGAAAGAGAAAATTTTGACTAAATTTGCTGGTGAATCTTATGAGTTTAACTTCTCTAAATTTACTAAAACTCCTTATAAAGCTGATTTGCCTAGTAATGATATTAAAATGGAGCAATGTGCATCTATTGTTCTTGTTCCTAATAATCCTTTGTAGCAACATTTGGAGAATAGCGAGAGCGAAATTTTTAGGAAAGAAAGAGATGAGCTTGAGGAAATTTTTCTTCGCCAACCTATTCTCAAGCATGATTTACCGGTGGAAGATTTGGGTACAACACCGCCACCAAAGGAAGATCCTGTTTTTGATTTAAAGCCTTTACCTGATAATCTTAAATATGCTCATATTGATGATAAGAAAATATATCCTGTTATTATTAGTTCTAAGCTTTCAGAGATTGAGGAAGAAAGGTTATTGGAAATATTGAAGAAGCACCGAGGAGCTATTGGCTACACTCTTGATGATTTGAAGGGGATTTCTCCTTCTGTTTGCCAACATGCTATTAATATGGAAGATGATGCAAAGCCTGTTGTTGAACCTCAGCGTCGTCTAATTCCAAAGATGAAGGAAGTGGTAAGGAATGAGGTATTACGACTTCTTGAAGCTGGTATTATATATCCTATTGCTGATAGTAGATGGGTTAGTCCTGTGCACTGTGTTCCCAAGAAAGGAGGTATGACTGTTGTGCCTAATGATAATGATGAGCTCATTCCTCAAAGAGTAGTTGTAGGGTATAGAATGTGCATTGATTTTCGAAAAGTTAATAAAGTTACTAAAAAAGATCATTACCCTTTACCCTTTATTGATCAAATGCTAGAAAGATTATCTAAAAATACTCATTTTTGCTTTCTTGATGGTTATTCTGGGTTTTCACAAATTGCTGTTAAAGCTAAAGATCAAGAGAAAACCACTTTTACCTGTCCCTATGGAACTTATGCTTATAGACGCATGCCTTTTGGTTTATGTAATGCTCCTGCTACTTTTCAAAGATGCATGTCTGCTATTTTTCATGGTTTTTGTGAGAGTATTGTAGAGGTATTCATGGATGATTTTTCTGTCTATGGGAATTCATTTGATAGTTGCTTGCGAAATCTTGATAAAGTTTTGCAGAGATGTGAAGAAACTAACCTTGTTCTTAATTGGGAGAAATGCCACTTTATGGTTAATGAAGGAATTGTATTGGGACATAAAATTTCTGAGAGAGGTATTGAAGTTGATAGAGCTAAAGTTGAAGCAATTGAGAAGATGCCCTATCCGAGGGATGTTAAAGGTATTCGTAGTGTTCTTGGTCATGCTGGGTTTTATAGGAGATTTATTAAAGATTTCTCCAAGATTTCAAAGCCTCTTACTAATCTTCTTCAAAAAGATGTACCGTTTGTTTTTGATGATGATTGTAAGGAAGCTTTTGAAACTCTTAAGAAAGCCTTAACAACTGCTCCTATAGTTGAACCTCCTGATTGGAATTTACCCTTTGAAATTATGTGTGATGCTAGTGATTTCGCTGTAGGCGCTGTTCTTGGACATCGAGTAGATAAAAAACTGAATGTTATTCATTATGCTAGTAAGACTCTTGATGCTGCTCAAAGAAATTATGCTACAACTGAAAAAGAATTATTAGTTGTAGTCTTTGCTTGTGATAAATTTAGATCTTATATTGTTGATTCAAAAGTTACTATTCATACTGATCATGCTGCAATTAGATACCTAATGACAAAGAAAGATGCTAAGCCTAGGCTTATTAGATGGGTACTTCTTTTGCAAGAATTTGATTTACATATTGTAGATAGGAAAGGTGCTGATAATCCTGTTGCTGATAATTTGTCTAGATTGGAAAATATTGCTTATGATCCTGTTCCTGTTAATGATAGTTTTCCAAATGAACAATTGGCTGTAATAAAGGTGAGCTCGCGAGACAGTCCTTGGTATGCTGATTATGCTAACTTTATTGTTTCCAAGTACTTGCCTCCAACCTTTTCAGCTCAGCAAAGGAGGAAATTCTTTTATGACTTGAGGCATTATTTCTGGGATGACCCACACTTATATAAAGAAGGAGTGGATGGTATTATGCGAAGATGTGTTCCTGAATATGAACAACAGGAGATATTGAGTAAATGTCATGGTAGTGCTTATGGAGGACATCACGCCGGAGAAAGAACCGCGCAAAAGGTTCTACAATCAGGTTTTTATTGGCCAACTCTCTTCAAGGATGCGAGAAAGTTTATTCTATCTTGTGATGAATGCCAAAGGGTTGGTAATATCTCCAGACGTAATGAAATGCCAATGAATTATACTCTTGTTATTGAACCGTTTGATTGTTGGGGATTTGACTTCATGGGACCTTTTCCGTCTTCGGAAGGTAACACTCATATACTTGTTGCTGTTGATTATGTTACTAAATGGGTGGAAGCTATACCTACAAAAAGTGCTGATGGTGAGACCTCTTTAAGAATGCTTTTAGATATTATTTTTCCTAGATTTGGAGTACCTAGATATATTATGACTGATGGAGGTTCTCATTTTATTCATGGAGGTTTTAGAAAAACTCTTGCTAGGTATGGTATTAATCATAGAATTGCTTCTGCTTATCATCCTCAAACTAGTGGTCAAGTAGAATTATCGAATAGAGAAATTAAATCTATTTTGGGAAAGACAGTTAATAAAACTAGAAAGAATTGGGCTAGTAAATTGAAGGATGCATTATGGGCTTATAGAACTGCTTATAAAAATCCCATGGGAATGTCACCTTATAAAATGGTCTATGGGAAAGCTTGTCATTTACCTTTAGAACTAGAGCACAAAGCTTATTGGGCAGTTAGAGAATTAAATAAAGATCCTAAACTTGCCGGTGATAAGAGGTTGTTGCAATTAAGTTCTCTAGATGAATGGAGAAGTGAAGCTTATGAAAATGCTAAACTCTTTAAGGAGAAAGTTAAAAAATGGCATGATAGGAGGATTATCAAAAGAGAATTTAATATTGGGGATAAAGTCCTATTGTATCGGTCTCGTCTCAGATTCTTTGCAGGGAAATTACTCTCGAAATGGGAAGGACCATATGTTGTCGAGGAGGTGTATCGTTCAGGAGCAATCAAAATTAGCTCTCTCCAAGGCAATGCTACGCAAGTGGTGAATGGACAAAGACTCAAGCATTATATCTCAGGTGATTCCTATAATGTTGATGTTGATATTATTCAAGTGGAGACACCGGAAGATTTCATCAAAGGGCAAATTGACAGTCCGCCAGAACTCGACTTTGAATAGGATTTGCTTCGGATCTAGAGCCATCATGTCTTCGTCGGAAACTCCGAAGGACAGCTCCAGCAAGGATGTTGGCAACTTGTACATGGAGGAGCTGAGGATGCACCCCAAAGAGTTGCTGCTCATTGAAGGAGAACTGCAAGTCAAGGATGTCTAGGGTCCTAAAGGAGAAGGAAGCCTGGAAGACAGGATGGAGAAGCTAGAACAAGAGGTTTTCAAATACAAGAAGATGGCCGAGCGTGAGGTGGATATCTTCCATAGGATTGTGTCTGAACTCATTGCTGAACATGAGAAGGAAACTGCAAAGCTTTGGAGCGACATCCTCTCACTTCACGACACCACCAACAAGCTCCAAGCACAACTCTATGATTTTCAGAATCAGAACTGTGAGTATGAAAACAGGTTTAAATACATAAGCCGTGCTGCTAGTTTCAGGATCCCCGAGACCAAGATGTCGTTTCTTGATGGAGAGCCTCTTCCTTGGAAGTTTGATGACGGGAATTCATCACCACCATCGCCGCAGGAGTAATTCATCATCGGTATTGGCATCCCCTTGGTTTGTTCCAAGCTTGGGGGAGTGCCGCGGTATCACATTATCACTACCTTTTACTTTTATTGTCAAGTAGTGTCATATCATGAGTAGGGAAGTTATCATATAGGATGGGTTGCAGTTGGAAGTATCTCTCTTTAGTTGGTTATCTATGTATCCCTTGGTGTGAGTTATCGTTATGGAATATTAATGAGAAGTCTTATCATTTACATATTACACATCTTATTCTAGTTTGCAATCTCTATTATATGATTCACCTTGTTGTTAGTGTTGGTATCACTTTGGGAGCATTGAATAAATCTATTTGGTTTTGGCAGACTTAGCATTGGTCAATAGCAACAACACTTTGAGGTTTAAGTAGAAAAGAGAAATACACGTAGTTGTTTCATTGTCTTTCTTTCTTATTAGCTCATAGCTTATTATTCTGAGGTTAAAATTGTTTGTGCTTACAAGGAAGATGCATGATTGTTTCTATTACATGTATAATTGTTTATTTCCCTCGACTCTTATGCTTGCTAATTAGCCTTGCTAGCCAAAGACCTGTATTGAGAGGGAATACTTCTCGTGCATCCAAACCTTAACCCAAACCTATGTCATTTGTGTCCACCATACCTACCTACTACATGGTATTTTCTGCCATTCCAAGTAAATACTTCATGTGCTACCTTTAAATAATTCAAAACTTAGTATCTCTTATTTGTGTCAATGTTTCATAGCTCATGAGGAAGTATGTGGTGTTTTATCTTTCAATCTTGTTGGGCAACTTCCACCAATGGACTAGTGGCTTCATCCGCTTATCCAATAATTTTGCAAAAAGAGCTGGCAATGGGATTCCCAGTCCCAAATTAATTAAACTAAATAGACACTCCTCCATGGTATGTGATTGATGGACGGCACCCGAAGGATTCGGTTAGCCATGGCTTGTGTAAGCAAAGGTTGGGGGGAGTGTCATCATCATAATAAAAATAAAATAAAAAGGCACTCCTTCATGGTATGAGATTGTTGGCAGGCACCCGAGGATTCGGTTAGCCATGGTTTGTGAAAGAAAGGTTGGAAGGAGTGCCACACAAAATGAAAATAATATGGGAGCCGCTCTTAGGAGGTTGTACGGCAAGGGGTTAGAGTACCCGCTACCAGTCGTTGACAACAACAAACACCTCTCAAAATGTTACTTTTATTCTCTTTATATGATTGCAAAAATTGAAAAAGCTCTAGCACATGATTTAATCCCTGCTTCCCTCTGCGAAGGGCCTGTCTTTTACTTTATGTCGAGTCAGTAAACCTATTTCCCTCCATCTCAAGCAAGCATTTGAGTAGTTGTGATCAAACCATTATATTGTGATTTGCTACATCATGTCCTTTATTCTTCCTTGTTTAGTACAAGTTTTATCTGAATGAATATAGCTTTGCAAGTTATCAATGATCATGAGGAGACCATTATGATTGAGTATGCAAGTTGTGCCTTATAAACTCTAACATGAGAGCGCTGCTCAATAAGATAAATATAATCTGTTAGTTGTTCTCTGACCAAGAACGAAGTTTGCCATCACCAATCATGATTTCTCATGCACCTTTACTTGTGATTACCTTATACTTGTTTCAATATGAATTATAAGAGGTTGTTTACTATAATGTCCTGTGTGAATGAATATGATGCTTCTTATCCGTATTCTATTTATCGACTCTTCACTCCATAAACATGTGGTCATGTCTACCGAGTTCAGTTTCGCTTGGGGACAAGCGAAGTCTAAGCTTGGGGGGAGTTGATACGTCCAATTTGCATCACTATTTTATATCATAATTTGCTGTTATTCATTGATATATTTCATATTGGGACACAATACTTATGATTATTTCATCTATTTTGCATGTTTCATCATTATTGGGAGATTGAGCACCGGAGCCAGGATTCTGCTGGAAAAAGCACCATCAGGATGCGATATTTCGGAAGATCAACTGTGGAAGGAAGTTTTACAGAAAATCCTATTTTTCCAGATGACGGAGGAAGCCAGAAGGGGGAGCCAGGAGGAGCCAGGGTGGGCCCACACCCTAGGGCGGCGCGGCCCAGGCCCTGGCCGCGCCGCCATGTGGTGTGGGGCCCCCTCGGCCTCTTTCGCCTCCTTTTCTTCGCGAAACCCTTCGTCCCGAAGACCTAAGCCACAGAGGATACCTCGCGAAGAGTTACAGCCGCCTCTGCGGGGCGGAGAACACCAGAGAGAACAGAGCTCTCCGGCGGGCGGGGAATCCGCCGGGGAAATTCCCCTCGGGAGGGGGAAATCGACGCCATCGTCACCGTCATCGAGCTGGACATCATCACCATCACCATCATCATCATCTCCATCATCATCACCGCCATCTCCTCCGCAGCACCTCGTCACCGCCGTAGCAATTTGGGTTTGATCTTGATTGTTTGATAGGGGAAACTCTCCCGGTATCGATCTCTACTTGTTGTTGATGCTATTGAGTGAAACCATTGAACCAAGTTTATGTTCAGATTGTTATTCATCATCATATCACCTCTGATCATGTTCCATATGATGTCTCGTGAGTAGTTCGTTTAGTTCTTGAGGACATGGGTGAAGTCTAAATGTTAGTAGTGAACTATGGTTGAGTAATATTCAATAGTGTGATATTTAAGTTGTGGTGTTATTCTTCTAGTGGTGTCATGTGAACGTCGACTACATGACACTTCAGCATTTATGGGCCTAGGGGAATGCATCTTGTATTCGTTTGCTAATTGCGGGGTTGCCGGAGTGACAGAAACCTAAACCCCCGTTGGTATATCGATGCAGGAGGGATCGCAGGATCTCAGAGTTTAAGGCTGTGGTTAGATTTATTCTTAATTACTTTCTTGTAGTTGCGGATGCTTGCAAGGGGTATAATCACAAGTATGTATTAGTCCTAGGAAGGGCGGTACATTAGCATAGGTTCACCCACACAACACTTATCACAACAATGAAGATTATTTAGCCGTATGTAGCGAAAGCACTAGACTAAAATCCCGTGTGTCCTCGAGAACGTTTGGTCATTATAAGTAAACAAACCGGCTTGTCCTTTGTGCTAAAAAGGATTGGGCCACTCGCTGCAATTATTACTCTCGCACTTTACATACTCGTACTTTATTCAACTGTTACATCAAACCCCCCTGAACACTTGTCTGTGAGCATTTACAGTGAATTCTTCATCGAAACTGCTTGTCAACACCTTCTGCTCCTCGTTGGGATCGACATTCTTACTTATCGAAGATACTACGATATACCCCCTATACTTGTGGGTCATCACCGCCCTATCGTGTCACCGCCTCTTCGACCCTTTGACGCCGCCTCTTCGCCTATTTAAGCCCCCTCGACCTAAAACCTCGATACGGAAAAGCCACGGTACGAGAAACCTTCCAGAGCTGCCGCCATCGCGAAGCCAAGATCTGGGGGACAGGAGTCTCTGTTCCGGCACGCCGCCGGGACGGGGAAGTGCCCCCGGAAGGCTCCTCCATCGACACCACCGCCATCTCCATCACCGCTGTTGTCTCCCATGAGGAGGGAGTAGTTCTCCATCGAGGCTCGGGGCTGTACCGGTAGCTATGTGGTTCATCTCTCTCCTATGTACTTCAATACAATAATCTCATGAGCTGCCTTACATGATTGAGATTCATATGATGATGCTTGTAATCTAGATGTCATTGTGCTAGTCAAGTGAATTTTACTTATGTGATCTCCGGAGACTCCTTGTCCCACGTGTGTAAAGGTGACAGTGTGTGCACCGTGTGGGTCCCTTAGGCTATATTTCACAGAATACTTATTCACTGTTATGAATGGCATAGTGAAGTGCTTATTTATATCCCTTTATGATTGCAATGTGTTTTGTATCACTACTATTCTATGTGCTACTCTAGTGATGTTATTAAAGTAGTTTATTCCTCCTGCACGGTGTAATGGTGACAGTGTGTGCATCGTGTTAGTACTTGGCGTAGGCTATGATTGTGATCTCTTGTAGATTATGAAGTTAACTATTGCTATGATGGTATTGATGTGATCTATGCCTCCTTTCGTAGTGTGAAGGTGACAGTGTGCATGCTATACTAGTACTTGGTTTGGTTATGTTGATCTGTCATGCACTCTAAGGTTATTTAAATATGAACATCGAATATTGTGGAGCTTGTTAACTCCGGCATTGAGGGTTCGTGTAATCCTACACAGTTAGTGGTGTTCATCATCCAACAAGAGGGTGTAGAGTCTAGCATCTATCTATTTATTCTGTTATGTGATCAATGTTGAGAGTGTCCACTAGCGAAAGTATAATCCCTAGGCCTTGTTCCTAAATACTGCTATCACTGCTTGTTTACTATTTTACTGTATCTGTACTGCCTGCTATATCACCACCATCAATCACACGCTAGTCCTGGGCAAAGCACTTTTCTGGTGCTATTGCTACTGCTCATACTTATTCATACCACCTGTATTTCACTATCTCTTCACCGATCTAGTGCACCTATTAGGTGTGTTGGGGACACAAGAGACTTCTTGCTTTGTGGTTGCAGGGTTGCATGAGAGGGATATCTTTGACCTCTTCCTCCCTGAGATCGATAAACCTTGGGTGATCCACTTAAGGGAAACTTGCTGCTGTTCTACAAACCTCTGCTCTTGGAGGCCCAACACTGTCTACAAGAATAGAAGCTCCCGTAGACATCATCTACCCCTGGACTATGGGTCCATAGCAGTAGCTAGATGGTTGTCTTCTCCTCATTGTGCTTAATTGTCGGGTCTTGTGAGCTGCCGAACATGATCAAGATCATCTATCTGTAATGCTATATGTTGTGTTTGTTGGGATCCAATGAATAGAGAATACTATGTTATGTTGATTATCAATTTATATCTATGTGTTGTTTATGATCTTGCATGCTCTCCGTTATTAGTAGAGGATCTGGCCAAGTTTTTGCTAGTAACTCCAAGAGGGAGTATTTATGCTCGATAGTGGGTTCATGTCTCCGTGAATGCGGGGAGTGACAGAAACCTCTAAGGTTATGGATGTGCTGTTTCCACTAGGGATAAAACATTGATGCTATGTCCGAGGATGTAGTTATTGATTACATTACGCACCATACTTAAAGCAATTGTCTGTTGTTAGCAACTTAATACTGGAAGGGGTTCGGATGATAACCTGAAGGTGGACTTTTTAGGCATAGATGCATGCTGGATAGCGGTCTATGTACTTTGTCGTAATGCCCAATTAAATCTCACAATACTCATCATATCATGTATGTGCATGGTCATGCCCTCTCTATTTGTCAATTGCCCAACTGTAATTTGTTCACCCAACATGCTATTTATCTTATGGGAGAGACACCTCTAGTGAACTATGGACCCCGGTCCATTCTTTACATCTGAAATACAATGTACTGCAATTGTTCTACTGTTCTCTAGAAACAATCATCATCCACACTATACATCTAATCCTTTGTTACAGCAAGCCGGTGAGATTGACAACCTCACTGTTTCGTTGGGGCAAAGTACTTTGGTTGTGTTGTGTAGGTTCCACATTGGCACCGGAATCCCTGGTGTTGCGCCGCACTACATCTCGCCGCCATCAACCTTCAACGTGCTTCTTGGCTCCTACTGGTTCGATAAACCTTGGTTTCATACTGAGGGAAAACTTGCCGCTGTACGCATCACACCTTCCTCTTGGGGTTCCCAACGGACGCGTGCTGTACGCGTATCAATGCCCAAGGCATCCCCTTCTTCATCGACAAATTATCAGGTTCCTTCTCTTGAAACTATATTTTTATTCGGTCACATCTTATGTACTTTACTTGGAGCATCTGTATGTTTTTGTTTTTGTTTTTGTTTGAATAAATGCTTGTGTGGGAGAGAGACACGCTCCGCTGGTTCATATGAACACATGTGTTCTTAGCTTTTAATTTTCATGGCGAAGGATGAAACTGCTTCGTTAATTGTTATATGGTTGGAAACGGAAAATGCTATATGTAGTAATTGGTATGATGTCTTGAATAACTTGATACTTGGCAATTGTTGTGCTCATGATTAAGCTCTTGCATCATATGCTTTGCACCTATTAATGAAGAAATACATAGAGCATGCTAAAATTTGGTTTGCATCATTGGTCTCTCTAAAGTCTAGATAATTTCTAGTATTGAGTTTGAACAACAAGGAAGACGGTGTAGAGTCTTATAATGTTTACAATATGTCTTTTATGTGAGTTTTGCTGTACCGGTTTATACTTGTGTTTGCTTCAAATAACCTTGCTAGCCCAAAGCCTTGTACTGAGAGGGAATGCTTCTCGTGCATCCAAAACCTTGAGCCAAAACCTATGCCATGTGTGTCCACCATACCTACCTACTATGTGGTATTTCCTGCCATTCCAAGTAAATACTTCATGTGCTACCTTTAAACCTTCAAAATGCTTCTCAATTTGTGTTAATGTTTCATAGCTCATGAGGAAGTATGTGGTGTTTATCTTTCAACCTTGTCATTTACTCTTGACGGACTTTCATAATGGACTAGTGGCACATCCGCTTATCCAATAATTTTGCAAAAAGAGCTGGCAATGGGGTTCCCAGCCCCAATTAATTAACTTTCATTAATAATTCTCTTCACATGTTTTGCTCTGATTCATCAGTAAGCAACTTAATTTTGCAAATAGACACTCCTCCATGGTATGAGATTGTTGGAAGGCACCCGAGGATTCGGTTAGCCATGGCTTGTGTAAGCAAAGGTTGGGGGGAGTGTCACCCTTAAATAAATAAAAACTAAAGTACATGTGTAAACAAAAGAGAAGAGGGATGATCTACCTTGCTGGTATAAATAACGTCCTTCATGGGAGCCGCTCTTGAAAGTCTGGTTGGCGAGGTAGTTAGAGTGCCCATTACCATTCGTTGACAACAACAAACACCTCTCAAAATTTTACTTTTATGCTCTCTATATGATTTCAAAACTTAAAAAGCTCTAGCACATGATTTAATCCCTGCTTCCCTCTGCGAAGGGCCTTCTTTTACTTTTATGTTGAGTCAGTTCACCTATTTCTCTCCATCTCAAGAAGCAAACACTTGTGTTAACTGTGCATTGATTCTTACATACTTGCTTATTGCACTTGTTATATTGCTTTGCATTGACAACTATCCATGAGATATACATGTTACAAGTTGAAAGCAACCGCTGAAACTTAATCTGCCTTTGTGTTGCTTCAATGCTTTTACTTTGAATTATTGCTTTATGAGTTAACTCTTATGCAAGACTTATTGATGCTTGTCTTGAAAGTACTATTCATGAAAAGTCTTTGCTATATGATTCAATTGTTTACTCATTGCATTTACATTGCTTTGGATTGCTGCATTCATTACATGTGTTTACAATAGTATGATCAAGGTTATGATGGCATGTCACTTCAGAAATTATCTTTGTTATCGTTTACCTGCTCGGGACGAGCAGAAACTAAGCTTGGGGATGCTGATACGTCTCCGATGTATCGATAATTTCTTATGTTCCATGCCACATTATTGATGATATCTACATGTTTTATGCATACTTTATGTCATATTTATGCGTTTTCTGGGACTAACCTATTGACGAGATGCCGAAGGGCCAGTTGTTGTTTTCTGCTGTTTTTGGTTTCAGAAATCCTAGTAAGGAAATATTCTCGGAATCGGACGAAATCAACGCCCAGCATCTTAGAATCCCCGGAAGCATCCAGAACACCCGAGAGCCGCCAGAGAGGGGCCACAGGCCCCCCAGATGATAGGCTGGCGCGGCCCAGGGGTGGCCCGCGCCCCCCTGTGGTGACACCGCCTCGTTGACCCTCCGACGCCGCCTCTTCGCCTATTTAAGCCCCCTCGACCTAAAACATCGATACGGAAAAGCCACGGTATGAGAAACCTTCCAGAGCCACCGCCATCGCGAAGCCAAGATCTGGGGGACATGAGTCTCTGTTCCGGCACGCCGCCGGGACGGGGAAGTGCCCCCGGAAGGCTTCTCCATCGACACCACCGCCATCTTCATCAATGCTGCTGTCTCCCATGAGGAGGGAGTAGTTCTCCATCGAGGCTCGGGGCTGTACCGGTAGCTATGTGGTTAATCTCTCTCCTATGTACTTCAATACAATAGTCTCATGAGCTGCCTTACATGATTGAGATTCATATGATGATGCTTGTAATCTAGATGTCATTATGCTAGTCAAGTGGATTTTACTTATGTGATCTCCGGAGACTCCTTGTCCCACGTGTGTAAAGGTGACAGTGTGTGCACCGTGTGGGTCTCTTAGGCTATATTTCACAGAATACTTATTCACGGTTATGAATGGCATAGTGAAGTGCTTATTTATATCTCTTTATGATTACAATGTGTTTTGTATCACACTTTATTTGTGTGCTACTCTAGTGATGTTATTAAAGTAGTTTATTCCTCCTGCACGGTGTAATGGTGACAGTGTGTGCATCGTGTAGTACTTGACGTAGGCTATGATTGTGATCTCTTGTAGATTATGAAGTTAACTATTGCTATGATGGTATTGATGTGATCTATGCCTCCTTTCGTAGCATGAAGGTGACAGTGTGCATGCTATGTTAGTACTTGGTTTGGTTATGTTGATCTGTCATGCACTCTAAGGTTATTTAAATATGAACATCGAATATTGTGGAGCTTGTTAACTCCGGCATTGAGGGTTCGTGTAGTCCTACACAGTTAGTGGTGTTCATCATCCAACAAGAGAGTGTAGAGTCTAGCATCTATTTATTTATTTATGTGATCAATGTTGAGAGTGTCCACTAGTGAAAGTATGATCCCTAGGCCTTGTTCCTAAATACTGCTATCGCTGCTTGTTTACTGTTTTACTGCATTTGTACTGTCCGCAATATTACCACCATCCATCACACGCCAGTCCTGGGCAAAGCACTTTTCTGGTGCCGTTGCTACTGCTCATACTTATTCATACCACCTGTATTTCACTATCCTTTCGCCGAACTAGTGCACCTATTAGGTGTTTTGGGGACACAAGAAACTTCTTGCTTTGTGGTTGCAAGGTTGCTTGAGAGGGATATCTTTGACCTCTTCCTCCCTGAGATCGATAAACCTTGGGTGATCCACTTAAGGGAAACTTGCTGCTGTTCTACAAACCTCTGCTCTTGGAGGCCCAACACTGTCTACAAGAATAGAAGCTCCCGTAGACATCAGGCCCCTGGGCGTTGATTTTGTCCAATTCCGAGAATATTTCCTTACTAGGATTTCTGAAACCAAAAACAACAGAAAACAGCAACTGGCTCTTCGGCATCTTGTTAATAGGTTAGTTCCAGAAAATGCATAAATATGACATAAAGTATGCATAAAACATGTAGGTATCATCAATAATGTGGCATGGAACATAAGAAATTATCGATACGTCGGAGACGTATCATGCCGTCATGGGTAGCTCCCCCTCTCTGTGGCTTGCTATGGTTGGTGATTGCTTGCTGTAAG